>NC_139042.1:9072054-9352054 GCF_965140915.1 Aythya marila
TGGCTAACGGGCAGGGCCCAAAGGGTTATGGTAAATGGAGCTGCGTCAGGCTGGCGGGCGGTCACCAGTGGGGTCCCTCAAGGCTCCATTTTAGGACCGGTACTTTTCAATATTTTTATAAATGATCTGGATGTAGGAATAGAAGGTATTTTGAGCAAGTTTGCTGATGACACCAAACTTGGAGGAGTTGTGGACTCAAATGAGGGCGTAAAGGCCTTGCAGAGGGATCTGGACAGGTTGGAGAGCTGGGCGATCACCAACCGCATGAAGTTCAATAAGAGCAAGTGCCGGGTCCTGCACCTGGGACGGGGAAACCCTGGCTGCACGTACAGACTGGGCGATGAGACGCTGGAGAGCAGCCTAGAAGAGAGGGATCTGGGGGTCGTGATAGACAGCAAGTTGAATATGAGCCAGCAGTGTGCCCTGGCAGCCAGGAGGGCCAATCGTATCCTGGGGTGCATCAAGAACGGCATCGCTAGTAGGTCAAGGGAGGTGATTGTCCCGCTCTACTCTGCGCTGGTGCGGCCTCACCTCGAGTACTGTGTGCAGTTCTGGGCACCACAGTATAAAAAGGACATGAAACTGTTGGAAAGTGTCCAGAGGAGGGCTACGAAGATGGTGAAAGGCCTTGAGGGGAAGACGTACGAGGAACGGCTGAGGTCACTGGGCCTGTTCAGCCTGGAGAAGAGGAGGCTGAGGGGAGACCTCATCGCAGTCTACAACTTCCTCGTAAGGGGTTGTCAAGAGGCAGGAGACCTTTTCTCCATTAACACTAGTGACAGGACCCGCGGGAACGGGGTTAAGCTGAGGCAGGGGAAATTTAGGCTGGACGTCAGGAGGGGGTTCTTCACAGAGAGGGTGGTTGCACACTGGAACAGGCTCCCCAGGGAAGTGGTCACTGCACCGAGCCTGTCTGAATTTAAGAAGAGATTGGACTGTGAACTTAGGCACATGGTCTGAACTTTTGGGTAGACCCGTGCGGTGTCGAGAGTTGGACTTGATGATCCTTAAGGGTCCCTTCCAACTCAGGATATTCTATGATTCTATGATTCTATATTAGTAGTACTATTATCATCATTGTTATTATTATTATTGTTATTACTATTTTCCTGTCTTAATAAACTGTCTTTATCTCAACTCTTGGGCTTCACTTTCCCATTTCTCTCACCCATTCCAAAGAGGGAGGGGGGAGGGTGAGCGAACGGCTGTGTGGTGTTTAGCTGCTGGCCAGGTTAAACCACAACGTATAGAAATGCCTTCAGATGTCTTTGAACCTCTACTGAGAGCAGAGATATCCACCCATGATCCTCTCAGAAGAAGACACTGATGTTGTAGATATACATCTTGTCTCGTGAATCCCTCCTTATCTATCAGTTTCAGTTACATTGATAACTTGAAATGTGTTTCATAATGTAGAGGTCCAAAGAGAGGATTCTTTAACTGGGGCTTGATTTTTTCAAGAAAAACACATTAACTCCTATTGCAACTGGTCACTCATTTAAAAGTTTTTTTACCAGGGTATCCAAGAATTTGTTTGAGGCTTTGGAGGGAAAAAATAATAATAATAAAAGTTCTTGCTTTTACCACCTTTTCCACCCAGACAGTTTCCAACTCTTCTCTCTTGCAGCCATCCCAGAATCTCTCATGATTTTTGATGAGCTTAGCTCAATTAATCTTCTGAACCTAATTAAAATGATGGTTCAGTTGTTCATTAAACAAGATACCCATCACACTATATTTATTTAATATCTTTCCTTTGTTACTTTGGAAACTTCAGTATCACAGGTTATGTTCAGGAAGAATTCAGTTTCCCTGCAGTGAAATTACTTTTTTCACACTATCATATTAAGTTCTACATTTTGATATTTCCCTTCATCATGTACAAGGTAGGGATATCAGCACCACAGAACACAGAGCAACATAATGTAAGACACCTTTTGTAAGAAGCAATATAAAATAATCAGCATGTGTATGAAGGACAGAAACAGGTTATAAGCACCCACTGATGTAATACGATGTTTGAATGTGAACTTATCAGGCACTGACTTAATATTTTTTCAGCTGACTTAGTCAAGCTCTCCTTAAATTAATGAGAGTTTCCAGAGTAGGAACTTAATAAGGGAAGCTGGAGAGGCCTCAGGATATGACCTGTGGCCAAAAGATGGACATTGCCTTCATTCATTGAATCCCCGCTTGGCAAAACTACCAAAAGAAACCTTGGGACAGTATATTTTTCCATTCTCTTCAACATGCCAAATGTTCAGCAAATATTCTGCCAAATGAGGATGAACTACACCAAAGTACTTGACTAATATCGAGTAGTTGTATATCTGGAGAGGAGAGAAAAAATACAGCTGTTGTATGGTAATAAATAATAGCTGAGGGATCTGTAGCCCATGTGTGCTTTCCCTTTGGTACGGTACAGCTTTTGTGTAATATAATATGGTAACAAACATGCAGTTTTTCACCTTTGGATCTAGTCTGTGTCTGTTCTTATGGATTCAAATGCTTTGGATGTGTCTTAATTGCAAGAGTATTTTATTAATATAACCTTTATGTATTGAAACTGAAAAACAAGTAGCATACTCAACAGAACTTAAAGGTGACTTTGTAGCCATATATATATAATTATTTTTTTTTCCCATCTTTTGATATCACATCAGGCAGGAGACATGACTTGTTCTGATTAGAAATGATATAGCACCTCTTGCCATGGATTCTTTTTTTTTTTTGAAAAAAAAAAAAAAAAACTGAATAATGACTGGCAGCCAGGTTCTCTTGCATCCCCACATCTGTCCTGCCATGCTAAACATCTGCTGAATCTTGGAGAAAAAAAGGAAAGGCCAATTCAGAATGAGAACAGTCTGGGGATAAGGCCAAGAAACTCACTGGTATTTGTTCTATGCTGTTCTCAGTTCCATACAACTTGTCAAGCTGGTTTACCAAAGTCATCTGAATAGATATTTCAGTCAAGATCAGTTCAACAGCTTACAAAAGAAATCCAAAGCTTTCATTTTCTCCTGTCTGAATAATAACTCTAATAAGTACAGAAGCATCTGTTTTTGTTGTTTGTTTGTTTGTTTTTTTTATTATTATTATTTTTAAATTCTGACTAAAGAACTATAAGAAAAAAAAAAAAGACGAGAAATCATGAAATAAGGATGTAAATTCAGCAGAGTGTGAGACAACGGGGAAAAATAAAATAGGACAGGTCATGTTTTGTTTTTTTTTTTTTTTTTAAGGATGTGGAAAAATTGAATGAAAGGCAAAGCAAAACAAAGTGAATGAGACTGATTGAGAGGACCTACCAAATGTCCCAGTTTCTGATCAACACAATCTTGACAAGAACAATAAACTAGTTATTCAAGCAACACCATTCATACCTGACTACCTTTCAGGGGAACCTGGAGATCTTCCCCTGATGTTAGCAAAGAGAGGTAGTAGTCCAGAGAGGAGAGAAGACAGATCAGAGCCCTCTAGGATGTTTAAGAATAGCCCTCAATCAATGTAAATGAAGGTTCTGATTACCTGTAAACTTAACTCAGGCTCCCCACAGAAGTAGGTAAAATAGGTACTGTCACATTCACCTGTGACCCCAAAATTGAGTCATTGTTCCAAATGAACCCGAATTTGGCAAACAGTTGCAAGAGATCTGACAAGCAATTTCAGCTGAACTACTTTTCCTCAGGCTGATTATCAGAACATGAACAATTTGACACTGTAATGACTATTCATGTTACCAAGTAGTAGAACTGTGCCTTATCATGCCTTCAACATCCTTTCAGCTGCACTGTATATGAGTAAGGAAATAATACAGAATTTGGTGCTACTTAAAGATTTTTGGTTTGCTTGTCTTGAATTGCTGCTTAAGAAAGGTGCTTTAGAGGTGCTGGGATTTTTTAATTTTTTTATTTTTTTGTTTTACAAACGTATTGATAACAACATATTTGGTGAGTCTGGCTAGGAGGACTGGGTGTCTTGTGAGAATACAGTATGAAATAAATCTACACAAAGGGGAAAAACATCCAATTTCTGCATTCTGAACCAACTAGTAGAAGCAATGCAGGAAAAATATGGACTAAAGGGGTTTTTTTGTTTGTTTATTTGTTTTTTCATTGAATGACAGTATGGAAATGTTCAGCACATCTTTGCAATCTGTACAATGGAGAAAGTAATTGTCTTCTCATAATTAAAGATTATAAATAAAACGGTACCAGATCAAGTTTTAAGCAGTACAACCTGAGAAGTTAGGATGCTAAAAATCATGAGTTATGAGATTTGGGAGACACAAAAGAAATTTGAAAATTAAAGAGTGGCAATTCAATTCACTGAGAAATGTAGTTTGATTTTTTCCCCAGGCCTCTTAAACTATATAAACCAGAATGAAGTAAACAGATAAACTTACTGTTATTGTTTGTGATTTCTCTTTTGCATACAACCTTAATCTATTTACGTGGGGACAGATTAAGGTTAGAGAAGTCTGATAAGATTTAGTTCATTTATTTGGAGTAAAAAGTAAAATGTTAATATTAATTTTACACTAACAAGAACATCATTTCCCTAAGCTAGAGTTCTTCCCTTGTATGAAAGTGAGGGACTAGCCCAGGGTAAGTGTTCCAGCCAGATTCTAAGTCATTTACAAAAGTCTATGGGTTTGTAAATTTGGTTTTATTTGATTTTATTTTAAAAATATAGTTTCCAGCTCTTAAAGATTCAAAGAATATTTTCAGAGTCTCTTTCTGAATCTGCAGAAAGCATAAGGAGTTGCTTTGATCTATCAAACTGAAACATATATTCCAGAGATTGTTAAATTCATCTACCAGTATTTTAAGTATCATCATGCTGTTCGTGTTTGTAGGGAGAAAGTTCGAGTGGCCAAAGCACACCTAGAGTTGAAGCTGGCTGTGTCTGTGAGAGAAAATAAAAAGGTTTTTTTTAGATATGTGAATGGAAAAAGGAGAACTAAAGAATACATAGGGCCGCTCCTTGATAGGGAAGGTCTCCTCACAGACATTGGCATAGGCAAAGCAGAGACGCTTAACACCTTCTTTGCCTCTGTCTTCAATGCCGATGATGGGCTTCGGGACCCAGGGTGCCCTGAGCTGGAGGACCGGGACGGTGGGGATGACAAACTCCCAACCGACCCTGAACGTGTGCGGGATTTGCTACTCCACCTGGATCCCTACAAGTCCATGGGTCCGGATGGGATTCATCCCCGGGTGCTGAAAGAGCTGGCGGATGTTATCGCGGAACCTCTCTCAATTATTTTTCAACGATCCTGGGAATTTGGAGAGGTCCCGGTAGACTGGAAGCTGGCAAATGTGCCAATTTTCAAGAAGGGTCAGAAAGAAGACCTTAGCAATTACAGGCCTGTCAGTCTCACGTCAGTGCCTGGTAAAATCATGGAGAAGATGGTTCTCGAACTTATTGAGGCGCACCTGGGGGACAAAGCAGTCATTGGTCCCAGCCAGCATGGGTTTGTGAAGGGTAGGTCCTGCCTAACTAACCTGATTTCCTTTTATGATAAGATCACCCGTATGGTGGACCAAGGGAAACCAGCTGATGTGATTTTTTTGGACTTCAGCAAGGCTTTTGACACGGTTTCCCATAGGATCCTACTGGACAAAATGTCCACCATACAGCTAAATAAAAACATCATACGATGGGTGAGCAATTGGCTAACGGGCAGGGCCCAAAGGGTTATGGTAAATGGGGCTGCGTCAGGCTGGCGGGCGGTCACCAGTGGGGTCCCTCAAGGCTCCATTTTAGGGCCGGTACTTTTCAATATTTTTATAAACGATCTGGATGTAGGAATAGAAGGTATTTTGAGCAAGTTTGCTGATGACACCAAACTTGGAGGAGTTGTGGACTCGAATGAGGGTGGAAAGGCCTTGCAGAGGGATCTGGATAGGTTGGAGAGCTGGGCAATCACCAACCGCATGAAGTTCAATAAGAGCAAGTGCCGGGTCCTGCACCTGGGACGGGGAAACCCTGGCTGCACGTACAGACTGGGCGATGAGACGCTGGAGAGCAGCCTAGAAGAGAGGGATCTGGGGGTCGTGGGAGACAGCAAGTTGAATATGAGCCAGCAGTGTGCCCTGGCAGCCAGGAGGGCCAACCGTGTCCTGGGGTGCATCAAGCACGGCATCGCTAGTAGGTCAAGGGAGGTGATTGTCCCGCTCTACTCTGCGCTGGTGCGGCCTCACCTCGAGTACTGTGTGCAGTTCTGGGCACCACAGTATAAAAAGGACATGAAACTGTTGGAAAGTGTCCAGAGGAGGGCTACGAAGATGGTGAAAGGCCTGGAGGGGAAGACATACGAAGAACGGCTGAGGTCACTGGGCCTGTTCAGCCTGGAGAAGAGGAGGCTGAAGGGAGACCTCATCACAGTCTACAACTTCCTCGCAAGGGCGTGTCGAGAGGCAGGAGACCTTTTCTCCATTAACACCAGTGACAGGACCCGCGGGAACGGGGTTAAGCTGAGGCAGGGGAAATTTAGGCTTGACATCAGGAGGGGGTTCTTCACAGAGAGGGTGGTTGCACTCTGGAACAGGCTCCCCAGGGAACTGGTCACTGCACCGAGCCTGTCTGAATTTAAGAAGAGATTGGACTGTGCACTTAGTCACATGGTCTGAACTTTTGGATAGACCTGTGCGGTGTCAAGAGTTGGACTTGATGATCCTTAAGGGTCCCTTCCAACTCAGGATATTCTATGATTCTATGATTCTATGATCATACTAATTATTTTACTATGATCAGAGTACAAAACAGAGGACAGAAAGTGTCTTTTGAAGAATATCTACCTTAAACAGGGAAGTGAAAACTATGTCAGAGGCTATGTGGTAAGGTGGTTGCAAATGTATTGTAGATTTGTATCCTTTCTTTTCTTTTTCCTCTGAAGCACATGTTTAGTTTGAAAAGGTAGATTGGACAGCATGTCCATTACGTGACATACTTTCATGGAAACAAAATTACCAGGTGCTATGACTTTAACAATGAAAGGCATAAGGAGGTAGTAGCTGTGAATTGTAGTTGAACATATTCCAAATGCAGATTACACATGCATTTCTAAGAATGAGGGTAACTCGAGCCACCAAGAGATTCTCAATCTGTTCATTTTTCAGTTGCATCTCTGACACCTTTCTAGAAGCTCCTCTTTATATTTATTTTATTTGATAACAAGCTTCAAGGCCCAGTACAAAAGAAAATGGATATGCTGCAACAGGCAGGCATCTATTAGGTGATCTAATGATTTCCTTATCCTCAAAACATCTCAAATTTCAAATCTAAGAAAAAGGACTTGACAAACAAACCTTCTTCCACATAACAGTGCAACCAGACTACCATCAGCTTTCCACTATTTTCTGGCTGTGTTTTCACCCTTTGTTTTCCTCTCTCAGAGTGTCTGGACTTCAAGGATTCTTGAAGTCCAGATTCTTGTCTGGACTTCTGGATTATTTAGCCTCTGAGAGCTGGGCTACAGTGCCCTGCATGCTGGGATGCATGTACTAGAGCTGCAGCCCTAACTGAGCAAAATAAATTGGTGAAAAAACAGATATTGCAAAGGGTATTCAAGAGATGGCAGTATTGTGCTCACCATCCATCTCTGCTGCTGGAGATTTCAGCTGAAGTGATCCTGTTTCAGTGGAAGTTTTCCAGGCTTTTCAGACCCCTTTTCTTTCCCCTTTTCAGTCTTTCAGTTTTGATTGTGCTATTTTAAATTCTAATTATGTAACTGAACCATTAAAAAGTATGTATAAATCTCATGTATAACAACATCAGAGAGAGGAACATGTTTGAGGCTCTCTGAATGGAGCAGTTTTCCTAACAGCCCCACAATGAAATAAAGGCATTTTCCTCTAGGTGGAAATATCCAGCAGTACCCAGTATTTAACAGTTTGACTTGCGCTCAGCAACAGGCATTTGAGTGACTGCTGAATATCAGAGTGATTCTCTAGTGAGCAGATTGTGAGCATTTGTAAGCAGAATTAGCCACTAAACTTAGACACAAAAAGAAGAAACAAGTACTGACTGATACAGCAAACAGTCACTGCTGATATTACACTGGCTGGTGCCAGCAAGCTGGAACAGGACAGAATTATGTTAACATCATCCTGATGATATTCTGCATCAATAATGCACAGCAGCAAGTAATGAGGAATGTCTTATTGACTCTCTTGTGTTAGCTTGCAGCACAGTTAATTGATACCTGCCCTAGAGGCAAACATTCAGGCAATTTTTCAACACAGACAGTGGAAGTCAGGTGCAAGCTCCTCCAGTACCCAGCTGGGAGCCACGGGAGAGCCTGTTGCATGGGCTGAGCATGGGAAGAGCCTGGCAAATAGTTGCATGGAATGACTACTTTAAAGGTCGAGCTAAACAAGATACATCGCATCATCCAGGAAAGTGGGGACAGTTTCTTAAACAGAAAAGATGTCAAAACCTCAGCTAAACTATAAGCACTATTTAAATGTAAATGGGCAAGTCATCTAGAAGAAAGTAGGATCTTCATAGGAATGGCTCCTCTCATCAGTACTTAATCCATATATACAGGATCTTAATTTATATGTTGTTCCACTACACCACTTGGCATCCATTAGCAAGAACAGCTGAGCTATACAGCTGGGACTGGCATCTGTGCTGACAGGAGTCTTGTATTCATATGTCAAGTTTTGGCACAAGGCACCTTTTTTCTGACCTTATTTAAGTCAGAAGTCTGATGTAGAGTTATCACAGCACAGTCAGAAGCAAACCACCGTGCTGATTTCCAGGAACAGAATTTCTTCAAACAGAATGATGGACAAATGCAGTTTCCTATGCTTGAGAAATGGATGGGTGTCTGAATTTTCACAGTTTCTGCCCAACTGAAATTTCTGGAATATTAGGGGAAAAAAAAAAAAAAAAAAAAAAAAAAAAGCTTTTTTTTTCTTTTTACTTTACTTTTTTGTAGACATATCACCTTTGTCTACACAACAGAAGCCAACAGGTATGTGCATAAAGGATGGGGAAACTCTGCCTTAGACAAAGTCTTTGCTGATGCTTAGCACTTACTGTAAAGAAGAAAGCTTTGCTCTCTTCATTCCCAGGGATTTGACAGGATTTTGACAGCTCTCAGTCCCTTTTAGCACTTACCCAAGGGGACATATCCCACTCAAAGAGTCTTTTAAAAGGTCATCTTTAATCTTTGTGATTGTCTTTTTGCCATTATCCCAATGTCATCAAATATCACTCCACTGCTTCAGTAAATAATGGTGAACACATCAAAAGCTATGTACTCCAGAGGCCAGAAGGTGAAACAATTGTTTCGCACAGTAGAGAGCCAGGCTACAGGACTACCTAAAAGCAATCTGTTCTTAAATAGGAAGTGTTTTTTGTTTTAGGAGAAATTCCTAAAATCTCCTAGAATGTTGTATGAGGTTTGTGCTTCAGCACAACATGACAATGACTGATTACAGCATTGTCAGAGACAGGGGCCAAAACCAAAGCCCCATGGGTTCAAAGGAGCCTGTCAATGATCTTTGGATAAGGTTTCTAAGCTATTCAAATGTGTAGGTGTGTCTACTGTGACACATCAACACCATTTTTCTTTATCTTGAGTACTGTCATTGTTTTTGAGTCCTGAAATGTGGAAATTGGGGTTTAGAAGGATGTGGCATTTGCCACTTTAAACTTGGCTGCAGAGATGTTGCCTGGTACGGTACCAGACATGTCAGATGTGCAATGCAGAGAAAGGCAGAAAAGACAGATTTGGTTTAAACCTCTGGGCTCAGTTTCAGTAACAGCATTAAAACAAAAATGACTTTTCACTCTTTCTCTCCTTAAAAGTAGTCATTTTACAAGCAGTGGCCAAGCTCTTTTTAGAGAGAATTAGAGGCTGAAAGAATTATAGAATCATAGAATGTCTTGAATTAGAAGGGACTGTAAAATCATCTAGTTCCAATCCCCCTGCCATAGGCAGGGACACCACCCACTAGATCAGGTTGGCCAAGGCCTCATCTAACCTGTTCTTGACCACCTCCAGAGATAGGGAATCCACAGCTTCTCTGGGCAACCTATTCCAGTGCCTCACCACCCTCTGAGTGAA
The DNA here is from genome assembly GCF_965140915.1 of Aythya marila. NCBI lineage: Eukaryota > Metazoa > Chordata > Aves > Anseriformes > Anatidae > Aythya > Aythya marila. Next base: position 9,082,139 of record NC_139042.1, read on the forward strand.
GAATTTCCTCCTAACCTCTAATCTAAGTCTCCCCCCTTTTAGTTTAAAACCATTCTGCCTTGTCCTGTCTGTTGACACTAAGTACACTGAGCAAAGAGTCACTCTCCATCTTTTTTCTAAGTCACCTTAAGTACTGAAAGGTTGTCATGATGTCTCCCCAGAGCCTTTTCTTCTTTAGGCTAAACAGCCCCAGCTCTCTTAGCCTTTCTTCGTAGGAAAGGTTCTCCAGCCCCTTCATCATCCTCGTAGCCCTCCTCTGAACCCAATCTGACAGATCAACATCTTTCTTGCCCCAGACCTGGACAAAGCACTCCAAGTTAGGCCTCACAAGGCAGAGCAGAGGGGGACAATCACCTCCTTTGACCTGCTGGCCACTCCTCTTTTGATACAGCCCAGGATGCACTTGGCCTTTTGGGCTGCAAGCATGCATTGCTGGCTCATGTCAAGCTTTTCATCCACAAATACCCCCAAGTCTTTCTCTTCAGGGCTGTTCTTAATGACTTCTTCTCCCAGTCTATACTCATGTCCTGGAGCCAGGTGCAGCACCTGACTTGTTGAACTTCATTAGGTCCACATGGGCCAAATTTGCAAGCTTTTCCAGGTGCATTTGGATGACATCCTTTCCTTCTATTGTATCAACTGTACCACTCAACTTGGTGTCATCTGCAAATTTGCTGAGGGTGCACTCAATCCCACTGTCTATGTCTCTGATAAAGATATTAAACAGTATCAGGCCCAGGACAGACTAATTTGTCCCTGGTGAAGCCATGTTGGCTTCCTCAAATCACATCCCTATCTTCCGTATGTTACAACAGAACTTCTGAGAGGATCTGTTCCATGATCTTACCAGGCACTGAGATATGGCAGATTGGTCAGTAGTTTCCAGGATACTTTTTAAAATGAGTGTGATATTCCCTTTTCTCTAGTCACTGGAGATTTTGCCTGACTGCCATGACTTTTGAATTGTGATGGAGAGTGGCTTAGTAACTATATCAGCTAGTTCCCTGAGGATCCTCAAATGCATTTAACTGGATTCCATGTACGTGCATATGTTCCAACAGTGGTCTCAAACCTGAACTCCTATGATGACAGGTGCTTCATTCCCCCAGTCCCTGCCTTGAGTTTTAGGGCCTTGAGAGATGTGAGAGGAGAGATTGCCAGTGAAAACTGCTCATACCAGGAAGAAAGATATTAGAGTTAATTTAATCAGATAAAAAGAAAGACCGATGCACTAATGTCAAATGAGGAGTAGGAGGACAGGAAGAAAGGCAAATGTACAGAAAATTAAGGATCAGAAAATGTCTGAAACACTGTAAATATGAGCCTGTGGATCTTGAAGATTAACATGGAAAAAAAAAATGGGGAAGAAATGTCTGGAGTTCTTTGAAACTTTGGAAAGTGCTTTCAAACAAGTTCATTTGATATTTTGGACAGGACAAAGGGATGTACAAGGGCACCTGATGGGGCTCTGGGTAGATACAGACCAGGCCTTGTGGCCTTCCAAGAAATGCCGCTACCCAGCAGAAGACAAAAGGGGAAAGGAGAGGATGGAAATGGATTGTAGTAGTCCCAGATGCACATGAGGATGTATGACTGCTGGTGCTGGCTGTACTTCTGCAGGGGTGGATGGAACACAGTAACATCACTGAGTGATGGACTGTGATGTGTGGTCCTCACGGCTTACATCAGAGTGCCTGGCCCAGCCCAGCCTTTCTTGTGCCTAGACTCCCACTGAGTGGGTGTGCAAGGCTTGGAGGTCAAGCAACCAGGTGCTAGCTTGTGCTCTAGGGACTGCTGGCAGCAGCTCTTAATACCTGTCCCCACAGCTACCACCTGGTCTTTCCCCAGCCCTGCCCAGATCAGGCAGATGGGGCTGCACGGGGTGCACTCGCTGCAGAAGAGGTGAGTTGTGGAGGGACATGTGCCCCCGGGTGGCTGCAGTGGGTGCTGGGGCTCAGGGAGCTGTGTGAGTGGGAAGCATGAGATGGCCCATGTATTGTGCTGGGAGGGTTTCCTGCTGAGGGACCCGGACATTTCTTCTACCCATCCTTGGGACAGCGAATGATTGTGTCTCCTCTTCATCTCACAGCGCATTTTTTACATTCACCAGTGCACCACTGTTGAGAGGTGCAGCTCATTGCCCTCAGTTCTTCCCAGCTCAATGCACTGTGAAGACCATGGCAGGAGAGGTGGCATGGCTGTGTCCAATCTGCCAAGATGACAAAAAGGATGCTTCTCATGAGATATGTCTTCACCAGTTCTGTCTCAGATTCATCCTGAGGTGTTCCAAGCAGAAAGAGAACTGCCTGCTCTGCAGGAGACTCATGACAACCATCAATGTTTCTGCATGGGCAGATGACAGCGGTCTGGAGGTTCATCATCTGCCCCCCAGTAATACCACGACCAGCCTACTTCCAGGAAGGCACTGCTCCTGACCCTCTTGCTGCCACAGCTCCCACAGACTTGTGGCATCCACTTCACCCTCTCTGTTATAGCCAGATCAGAGGCTGTGGAGAGTGAATCCAGTGCTCCACCAGTGGCTGGTCTACTGCACAAAGTCTGGACAGCACTTTTCAGACAGGGAGATCCTTGACCCCTTGCTGCCCTGGCTACGTCAAGAGCTGGCAGTCATCTTTGGGACAGTGTAGTGGCTGGAAATGGCAGCCAAAAACCTCATCTGGCAAGCCCTATGCCTCTTTGGGATGGACAATGAAGTCCTGATCCAGCAGCTGCAACCTGGCCTGAAGGACAGCATGGTGATCTTGATTCAGGGTGCCATCAACACCATTGTGCAGCACTGTGGCAAGCAGTTAGGGAGGTTGCTGGGCCTCTGAGATGCCTATGCTACCAGGGGACAGGAGGACAACCCCACAGCCATCTTTGGCACTACCACCTCCTCTCAGATGACTCTCAGCTCCAGTCCTGGACCCTCCAGCAGCACTACAGTTCCCAGCACAGAGGAGCTCCCCAGCACATCAGGAACCATCTTTCATGGGGGGCACAGCCAGCCCTCCACTGTGCCCATGCTGAGGGGGCAAGAAGAGCCCCATGAGGAGCCAGGGAAGGCTGTGACTGTGGAGGCAGCAGGACACTTTCCCAGGGCAGGAGGGGGCAAGAGAGACCCCTGAGGAGCCAGAGCAGGTGGCAGCAACAGGACCCTCACAGGTATAATGGGTTTACTTGGCAAGGTTTTTGTAGCAGGGGGCTTGTGGTGGTTTTACTCAGGTGGGCAGTCAAGTTCCACCATGGAGAAGGGGGAGAAAATATGACACAAAGGGCTCAAGGGTTGAGATAAGAACAGGGAGATCACTCAACAATTATTGTAATGGGCCAAACAGATTCAGTAAGGATATAGTAATATTTATTGCCTATTGCTAACGAGATAGAGAACTGAGAAACAAAGGAAAACAAAACAAAACAAAACAAACAAACAAAAAAAACCCCTTCCCTCCATCCACATACTATCACCTCCTTTCCCCAAAGCAGTGTAGGGGAATGGGGGCTGCAGTCAGTCTACAGCACTTTGCCACTCCTTCATGGTTACTTTCTGCCCCTGCTCCACATAGGGTTCCTCCCATGGTCTGCCCACAGGCTGCAGCTCTTCAAGAACTGCTCCAGATATGGGTTCCATCCGTCAGGAGCAAACTGCTCCAATCTGGGTCCCCCATGGGCAGCAGGTCCTGCCAGGTCACCTGCTCCTGCTTGGGCTCCTCTCTACGGGCTGCAGCATGAAATCCTGCTCAGCTGTGGTATTCCATGGCCTGCAGGGGGACAACCTTCTTCACCATGGTCCTCACCACAGGCTGCAGGGGACTTCTGCCCCCATGCCTGGAGCACCTCTCCCCCTCCTTCTTTGATGACCTTGGTGCCTGCAAGGTGTTTGTTTGTTTGTTTGTTTGTGTTTGTTTGTTTGTTTGCTGTTTGTTTGTTTGTTTGTTTGTTTTTTCTTTCTTAAATATGCTCTCACAGAAGCATCAAGGATGGCAATCTGTTGGAGGGACCCCACGGCACAGGGACAAGAGTGACTGAGGAGTGGTAGAGATGAAGCTCTATAGACTGACCGCAGCTCCCATTCCCTGTTCCCCTGCACCACTCAGGTAGAGGAGGTGGAAGAGGGTGGATGGGTGGGAAGGTGTTTTTGTTTGTTTGTTTGTTTTTTCCTTCTTTGTTTCTCAGTTCTCTAGCTTGTTAGTAATAGGCAATAAATATTACTATTTCTGAGTCTGCTTTGCCCATCGTGATAATTGTTGAGAGATCTCCCCATCCTTATCTCAACCCTTGAGCCCTTTGCATAGTATTTACTCCCCATTTCCCTTTGAGGAGGGGGAATGAGAGAGCAGCTGTGGTGGAGCTCGGTTGCCCACCTGAGAAAAAAACACTAAAGCTGAGGCAGGGACCACTCACCCAGGGTCCCTGGTGACCCCCAAAAAGGAAGGTCCAGCAGTGGTCAGGCCTCCCCATGCCCTGCAAGAAGCTTCCTCCTTGGTGTAACTAGCAGGTCTTATGTTTCTCTTTAATAAATAAATAAATAAATAAATATTATTCCGCAATGTCTCAGTCTTATTCCAAACAGAGCTGGCATTGCCATGAGTGTGGTGCTGTTCCCCCCTTTTTTCCTGCTGCCTTTCCCCCTGTACTGCAGGGCCCCATCACTGGTGGCACCAGCCTGCTGGGGAGCACCACCACCAAAATATTACCAACCTATCACCACCAAAGTACCATGTTTATACAACTTATTTTGTTTCTAAGGATCTCAGAGCACTTTGACGGTATGAGTCTGAGGAGAGCTGCTGAATATGTTAATGATGAACTCTGTACAAGAATAACAAAAAGACTTTAGAAGTACTCTCAAATATGCCCATTCTAGTGACTGCTGTCATGAAAGTTTAAACAGGTAACAGAATAGACTACACACTGAGCTTGAAGACTTTATTTGAAAAACACAAGAAACACATGGGGATATCAATTCATCCTGAAAGTGGTGGGCCAAGTGGAAAAACAACTGTGTACTCTGCATGAGAGTCATGACAACCGTCAAAGTTTCTGCTTGGTCAGATGATGATGATCTGGAGTTCATTTTCTGTTCCCAGGAACACACTGGCTGAGCAGGCAATGGTACTAGAAAGCTGTGTCATACAGTTGGTTTACACCACATAACACATTACAGCATGTGAATAATGAAAGACATCCAAACCAGTGAACTTTATTGATGGTCAGTTGATACCATGACTTTGTAACACAGCATTCAGTAACTTAGTAAATTCTAACAAATTCATCACACATATGAGTGGGTATTAATCTGCTCTTCATGTCTATGTTGCTATAGTATTTAAATAACTAGGAAATGAAACAACAAGTAATCCATCTGTTCTGTTTCTGCAAAAATAAATACACTGATAATTGTTTAACAAAATCAAGGGACATAAAGATACAATTCCTAATTATAGAAATGAAAGTGAGTTCCAGCAACAGACTTGCATAGGGAAAGTACTTGAAGTCAATATTTAATACCTACTGGAAAATTAAACATATGGGACAGGGTTTGTCTTTCACCTAAAAATTAAAAGAATATAATTAGATTTTATGTTTTGAAAACTGTAGGGATAATCAAAAGCACAAGTCAATTCCATAAAGGCAAGTAGGTTGCTTTTGTTCACAACAGCTGCATTTCCTTTACATTCTGCTATATTTAGTACTAATAACATTTATAAACTGTGTTCTTGAATAGACAAACCATGATCAAGGAAAATAAATTTTTCATTCATAAAACAAGGAATATTTTATTCAACGAATTCTTATGGATTACAAATCAGAAGCTGCCAAACAATTTCAGCTCTCACTAAAAGCACTCCACAGAATTTCAGGCTAATATGATACCACTTCTTTCCCCAAAAATATATTTGGGCTCTGAATAAATTTAAAAATATCTCAGACATATATGCATTTGCTTTCATGAAAAGGAAAAAAAAAATGCAGTAAATATTAATGCAATAAACTTGAACAAGTTGCACTGAAAATGTCACCATTTTTATTAAATGAAATGGAATTGCTTCTAAACATAAATGAGTAGAAATAAAATTAAAATACAGTTGTCTTTGGGTCTCATTTGTAAGTATTTTCTATATCTAGTCACTGTGAAGTATGATATAAAATACAAATCAATACAGACCCCAAAATCTACAAGTAGAGAAAGGAAGGAAGGTGAATAAAGGGCCAGCTTTCACCAGGAGGTTGAACTGCAAGATGCCCAGGGTTCTTTTACAGGCTGAAGTTTTCTATTTTACTGTAGTTCCAAGAAGTCCTTAAACTGACACATATTTCTGAAATTAAACAAGACAAAACTTCTTTTGCAGATTTTAGAATCTGTCTTCTAGAAGACGATGAATGCTGTTATCAGAAGTTTGTAGTTCTTAAATGATAATAGATTTCATTATACCTTCTTGTGTGATTGACATTACATGTTATTATTTCTCTCCCTTCCTGACAGGTCTTTTCTATGGGCCAGAAAGTGACCCAGCATCTCTGAAGAATATATATATGTACATATTTAAATTTATGATTTACTTAAATCAGTAAGATGCAAATAAAAGGTCAGCAAGACTTTTAATGTTTCATTAAAAATATATATAAATAAATAAAAAATTATGTTCCTAATTTCTGAAGTGCTTAAATGAAATGTAATTATATTTCAATAATTTCCCTAGTGAAGTGTTTGCTTCCGTTTAAGAAACAACATAATCTTTTGGCATTACAATGCTTTTTCATTAATATGTATGTGTTTCTGAGATATAAAAAGCCACAAAAATGATCATTGCCTTATGAGTAATTTTGTTTTATCTGATAACAAAATTTATGACTTGCTGCAGAAATTATGAACACAAACATTTTTCTATATTTGTCATCCCAAAAGATGATGCTAGATGACCATAAAAATGAAACACAATTAAGACTTAAGGACTGTACTGTTGTCAAATGAATTGAAACAGTAAAAGTGTTTAAGCCTGTTTTTCCCACTTGGCATACCACTTTCAACACATAACTTTGAAGTTTAAAATCTCTTTTTTTTCTTGAAAAGATATAAAGATATATGATTTTTACTCTTTATTTTGTTCACACAAAGACTTCCTAACGATCATAGCTTGCTTTCTGCAGAAGACATAGTGTATATCAGTCCTCTCCTAACAAAATCTTCAGGCCAGTTTCAGCCACATTAGAAAAAAAAATAAAATCACAAAGATGTGGAAATCACAAAGATGTTAAGTAAAATGACTAAACAAATAAATGAATGAAAATAAATAACTAAATAAAGGAAAATGAAAATGAATAAATAAATTAGTCTATTCAGTGATTAGAATGACTGAAATGAAAATTTAAAATTAAATCTATTCAGTATCAGGGTAGAGGAAAGTTACCCAAATCACTGCATCTACCAAAGGACAGGGAAATTGAGGCAGAACTCAGCCATTCTGTGCTATGTTTAGCAGCACATGACTCCACCCTGATGACTCCACCTTGCCATGCAAACACTCCCCAGAGCTCTCCATTCCTATTTTCAGTGGGCAGCAGGGAAAATTTCAAGACCAAACTCATCCTTAGGTTCACCAGTCACCTCCACCACTGCTGAGGGCTGAGGTCTCACAAAAACCGACCTGTGATATGCTATAAGTCCTCATGACTTTCTTATGTTCATACTTTCCTGAAGCCTTATGTGAAGGCAGAGAAGTCCTGGAAAAAATTTCCATGCCAAAGTATTTTAGAGATGAAGGATTTCACAACTTTATGCTTAAGGTTGAATATACGTCAGAATTATCATACTTTACAGAAAACCGAAGCTATTAAATCAAATTTGATGAACTGATAGAAAGGACTTTGGGGTTGCACCAATTCTTCCAGGGCATACTTCAGGACAAGTATTGTTCTCTGTACCTTTCCACTCCAGTCCTTGTGTTCATGCTGTGCCTGAGTACACTTCGGGAACAGACAATTTCTAACATTTAGAAGAACACAAATAAGGGTACAGATTATCCAACCATGGGATTTTCCTGAAAGACCAGTTGTGAGGCACTATCTGACTAACATCCTAAGACAAATAGGCCTTCATTTATGTGTTTTGAGGATATTCTTATTTCTCTAGGTATCTCATTAGAAATGGTATTTTTAACTACTGTTGTTAAAAGTTGACCAATTTGCAGGCTGTCACATTCAGTCTTAACAAGGAATAATATTTTACTTGGTGAATAATATTTTACTTTACTTTACATCATTAGTGAATTCAGATGTTCTGTCAGCATGGGTGTGGAGGTCAGCCTAGACACTCCTCCCCCTCCAATTCACAAATTCTGTGGATATCGCACATGTGAGTCAATATCAAACTTCTCATCACCATGGAGAGAAAGTATGGGACAAAATGGGATAAGCTGAAGAGCATAATTAATGAAAACATCTCCATTACTTTTTCAGCACAGAATTCTGTAATAATCCTGTAATAATCCTGTATGCTGCTGGTTTAATATCTTCTGCTTCTTGAGACGAGGCTAGAAAGTGTTTAAGTAAAAGTAAATGCTAAATATATTGGTCCTGAACATCTGCCACTAAGCAATCTGTCTAGTGTATCCCAGGTCAGTAAAATTAGATTTTTAGAGCTCTGATTACTTTTTCATTATTCTGGTGTTTAAAACAGGTGTTATCAAGAAGAAAAAATATGCACAGCCAAATCTAATTGGTTTGGTCAAGCTTACCTAGAAACAAGCACATGTTAAAACTCCCAAATCCTGTATCGCATAAAGTAACTGATTTGTGCTCAAAGAGTGTGAGTGTAAATTTAGGAGCCACAGACAACAAAAGAAAAGACACGAGCATGTCATGGACTGCCCTGACTTTTGCTCAGAATCCCAGATTTCAAGGGCAAGGCTTAAGAAAGTGAAGAAATCAACTGCAGAAAATAACTAACTGTGGTGGTTTTACTCAGGTGGGCAGCCGAGCTCCACCACAACCGCTCTCTCACTCCCCCTCTCCTCAGAAGGGAAGGGGGAGAAAATACAACACAGAGAACTCGAGGTTTGAGATGAGAAAGGTTTAATTAAAGGGAAAGGGAATGGGGAGGAAAAACAGAAACAAAAGAAACAATCAGTCCGTGCGGAAGCACAGAGAGAGAAAAAAAATTATTCTCTACTTCCCTTCAGTGAGCGGTGTTCGGCCACGTCCTGGGAAGCAGGGCCTCAAACGCGTAGTGGTTGTTCAGGAGGAACAGCCCCCTCCCCCACGAGAGCCCCCCCTTTTATTGCTGAGTGTGACATCAGGTGTTATGGAATATCCCTTTGGTTGGTTTAGGTCAGCTGCCCCGGCAATGTCCCCTCCCCATCACTTGTCCACCCCCAGCCTGCTGGCTCTTGGGGGCTTGGAAGGAGTCCTGATGCTGTGCTAGCACTACGCAGCAATAGACACAACACTGGAGTGATATCAGTGCTGTTCCAGCTACGAGTGCAGAGTACAGCACTGTGCGGGCTGCTGCAGGGAAAAGGTGACTCCAGCTCAGACAGACCCAACACACTAACTAAATAAATAAATAAACAAAATAAAGGGGTCAGGCTCTGTTTTCAGCACTGACTTCTGAGTAACTGCTCCCTGACATCACAACATAATAAAATCAGATCAATATCAGTAATAAGCAAGCCTCTCCTTGAGAAAGATTAAAATCTTCTTTCAAGATGTCTTTTATGAAGGTGAAATCTATGGCATTGACAAGAATAGTTCCCCCTTCCCTGAAGCTAATAGCCAAGTTGAATGGAAATCAAAACTGGAAACCTTCACTAAGTTGGTTCAGGAGAGGCCAAACTCAAGTACATTTTACAGACACGGAGTTCTTCTAGCAATAAAGAACAGCATGGAAACTGCAAGATCCTGAGTTTGATATCCCTTGTACTCATGTAAATTCAAAACACATCTTTTGCAGTGATTAGAGGAGATCTTTATTTACAAGAAGTACCCATCATTTAGGACAACTGTGAGAGCCTGAGATTAAGAGAAACAATCTACCAAGAAAGGCAACAAATAGAAAACTCTATGAGGAGAGAGGTCACGGTGCCCTATTCTTTCCACAGAAGAATGTCTCCATGGAGACAGACACATTCAGATTAGAAGCAAGACAACTTTTAACAGCAAGAGTAATTAACTGTTGCAACATAATTAAAGGATGTAGCTGATTAATCATCTCCTGGAGGCCCTACATTTAGACCAAATGTCTTTCAATAAGACATACACTGGTTTAGTCACAAGTTCTTGGGACTGCAAACATTTGCATTACAGGATAGAATAATTTCTTCCCATGCTTGTTTTACTGGACAAAATTCTGTGACCTATGTTATGTAGAAGGTCCCTGTATTTGAGCTGAAAAATTTCCTGTGACATTTAAATCAATGCAAAAATTCACAACACAGAACCCTCCTTAGGGCAAACAGGTAATGCAGCCTCATGTACCCAGCAATACACAGAAAACAAACCTTAGCATATTCTCTACATTGATTGTATGAGCACAGCTCTTGGCTGGGGTGAAAAAATGGCCTTATTCTTCCATTCACACAGGTAATCAATAACCTAGGAAATATAAATGCTGTCCTCACATCCATATAACTGGACAGTAGAACAGGAGAGGAAAAGGAGACAGAACATACATAATTACTCTGTCTTCATTTCCTATTCCTTACATACATTCACTCTCTTTTGTAGATTTGCATTTGAGTAGAATAAATAGCTCCATGTAGTTTCTTTGAAATTTGAGACAGACACATAATCTTTTACACAATGAGTATGTGGATGTTTATTTATGGATATAAATATGTGAATGTCAGACCAATAATAAGTATGTGTCCCACTTCTTATACAAGTCAGTTACTTCACAGCTATCAGATTATTTAAATCTGCTTATCATAGGTAAATACAAACATTTTTATTTTTTTTTTCTGTGAATAGCAGTTATTCAAGCTAGAATCCATTTTAGTTCTCTTGACACACTGAAATATTGCTTGCTGTCTGACTGCATTTGTCAGGGGAAAAAAAAAAAATCGAATCACCAGCACTGAATCATTTCAACATACACGAAGGTGGCAGAAATCTTCAGTACAACTCCTGGTACAACCACTTAATGATAACATTGTTTTTCTGCTAAGAATACAGACGTCGACTGATCACACAGTCATTCTACACAGCTACAGAGTTAGATTACACACGCACATGAATGGGCAGACACTCACACAATACAGACTTCCAAATGGACATGCATTAGTCCTGATATGAAATTCTTTCATGTTGCAGCAATGCCCATAAAAGCTCTGTTTTTTTTTTTGTTTGTTTGTTTTTCCTGAGTGCGTCAGGATGGAACAATCCCACTCTGCACCATTTTGATTATGGTGTCTGTAAACACACTACAGAAGTCATATTATGGTAACACAAATCTATTTAAAATTAATGGTTAGAAGTAGAGGTATTTGCACTCTTTAACTATTTCCAGTATTACAGAAGAAAATCAAAGGTTAATTAAAAAAAAAAAAAAAGTTAGCAACATATCAGCATAAAGTATCCTCCCACAGCCAATCTGTCTACCTCACATCTTGAGTTTTGTTTTAGCTTTTAAAACTATTGTTTGATACCTCGGAAAGATACCACAGGCCCACAAAATTCAGCACTGTCTATAGTCACATTCTCAGATCTAAAGCAATGTGTTCTCTTTCTTGAAAAGAAACAGGGAACATCGACTTAATTTTCTTCCATCTACATCAAGTTTCCCAGAGTACATTCTGAGGAGAGCTTTCTAGACCTGCTGCAGTACATTTGTGCTCTGCACCAATACGTTCAGACACAGTTCAGTGGGAAACAGGAGACTTGCATCCCTACCCGTCTTCAGCACTGTTCAGAAAGGCATGGTCATTCTCATCTCACAATGTCACCAGTGAGATCAGGACTCCACCTGCTTCTGGTTTCTGTTGGTCATAGCTACATCCCACTGCCTGAAACAAGGGCTGATCCAGACTTAGCTTGGGATTCAGAAGTCCTGCTTCACCAATATGATTTAGAAATATACACTGACCACTGTCCCCTCTTGCAATAAGGAGGATCACAGTCTCTGTCTCACATGGCTGCTGAGAGAGTATTATATCTGAAATATTACATTAAGAGAAGAGAGACATAAGAGTAAGATGGGACAAAATTCACTGTGGTCTATCTCCTTGTTTTTCACCCAAACCATAATTAATCCAGAGAACAGAATGGTAGTAATTGGAAGCAGCTTCTGGAGGTCACCTGGTCTAATCCCTGCTTCAAAGAAGGGCAACTTAGAACAGGTTGCTCAGGGTCTTGTCCAGTCAAGTTTTGAACTAGACTTCTGTAGTGCAAGGAAGAGCACAGCCAGAGCCCCATAATCAACATTCTGCTATGATTATTATGCCAAATAGACAGTATAAAATACTGCAGAAGATCTGCCCTGCATAAAGGTGAAGATGCCTGATTTAGCTAGACTGAATCTCTTCCCTCGCTTAAGTCACATCTTAAGCCAAATTAAGCTTTTACCTGGGGTTGCTCACTTGAACAGGGTCAATCCTTTCTCATGTGATTTTGGCATAATAATGCCCATATGAGAAGTGAGTTTCCATTTCCCTCTGTGCCTGAAATGAAGCAGAGAGTTCAGATCTCAAAACAGTGGCAACTATAAGACATGGTGGTAAAGGTCTCCTTCAGTCACTCCAATCAAAGATTTTCCTTTTGTATAAATTTCTCAAGCATACAGTCAGTCCAGGAAAGAACAGGAATGTAGCTCTGAGGAAAGCATTCACCTTGGACAACGAAATTCCAGTTTCTGAAGCAATCATTACTGTGGATTTTATAAAGTGATGATAACAAAACATCCAGTCTCTGACCTAACATTTAGCAATACACTGAGAAATATGTCAGGTGTGTGGGTTTGGGTTGGTTGGTTTCTTGTGTGGTTAGTCCCAAATTATAATCTATTCCTACACTGAGACAATTTTATTGATTATTTTATTTTTTCCTAATTTGTTATTAGCATACTAGGCAGCCAAAAATACATGTTAAGTGATTCCCTTAGAAGTTGCAGATTTTCTCTATGTACAAAACTGCATTCCATTCAATTCTTCTTTTCTTTTTATTGCATAGTGAATTCAAGAAGAAAAAGGGACAGGAGAATGTAGCCACACGAATTCTATTTTATTGAACAACAGGCCATTTTTTCTTGCTCTCTTATCTGTCTTGAACACTGCATAACAATTGGTTTATTTGAATGATGACATAGATTTTAACATCAAGCTGTATACTCTCTGTTCCGTTCATCAGGGCATAGTGCATCCAGTTTATATATTGCTGTTTTTCCCCTATTTTCAGCCAAGTAGCTTAGCTCGTTTCCAAGTTCATTAATGCCAATATTTTTTTTCTGTGGAGTGAAATTAAACTAGCCAGAAAATTCATTATGTCTTACTGTCTTCATCAAGATTAAATACACCAATGTTCCTGTAATCATTTTCTTCTCCTAACTGTTATTTTCAAAGATGATAGGCATATGCTTTCAGATGTGCTTCAACTCAGTTGTTTCTTCTAAAATGCATATGCACATACTGCTAAAGATCACTCATGCACTACTAGTGTAAACTCACTAAATGACCTCCCAAGGTGACTCCAGCAGCCCACAGTGACATGTGAACAATCTTTCATAAACTTATTAAATTTGATCTCAAATCCAGCTCACTCTACACACAAAGTTTATAGATTGTAAAACTATTCTAGAGCCACACTACCCTGAGAGCTGGAAATCCTTCCAATACTCAGCATACGCTTATTTATTAACATTTTTTCTTTTAGTCATCTTTATTATCTAGTGTGTTGTATTTAAAAACAGCAATATTATTCAGGCTTCTTTTTGCTCCACTAAATAAAGCCAGTTCTTTTAGGCTCTTGTTTCATGATAGGCTTCAGGTTACACTAATAGCCCTTCACCACAGCTGTTCCTTATTTGATTCTCTCTTCCCCAAACAATGACTACCAGTATGCAATAATAAGAATGTGATTTACAGGATCCTGTACAGCAGGACTAACAGTCTTTTATTTTTCCTGGAAATACCCGTCCAAGATCACATTTGCCCTTTCCACATCTCTGTCAGAATTTCTTACTGACTTATGTCAGTAAGCCTTGAATGACTGTGATACAAGATTGGATTATTCTGTTAAATACCTAAAGACAGGGAAGATTTTAAGTACAAATTCTTTTACTCTAGTCTTCAAAAACATTTAATTATTCCTGTACAATTGCTCTTTTTCCCCTTTCTACTGGTTAATAATTTTAATAATTTTCTATTATTAGAAACCCATATGGATGAAACTTATTGCACTTACACCAGTTACAAAAGCACTACATAAAAGCAGTACCAGTGTTGATCACTGAAGACTTTTGTGAAGAATCTTATGCAGTCTTACACCTTCTTTTTTCATGCCACTGTATTTGCTATTCTCCAATAATACATTGCCATCCCCTAAGCAATGCTTACTTTAAAGGATCTCAAAAACAGGGTGCAATGTTCCCCCTAGAAAAGATCTGCTACCTTGCTACCTGGGCTTGTGAAAATCATTAGACACTATCCCACAAGATATCTTTGTCTCCAAAATGGAGTGACATGGATTTGATGGATGGGCTGCTTTATGGACAAGGAAATGACAGGACAGTCTCAACCAACAGTTTGGTGTCCAGGAGACCAGTGATAAGTGGTGGAGTTGAATTTTTCAAGGATTTTTACTGGAACAATACTTTATTGGCAACATGGACAGAGGAACTGAGTGCACCCTCAGCAAATTTGCAGATGACACCAAGCTGCGTGGTGCATGCTGGAGGGAAGGTGTGTCTGTGTGAAAAACACATGGTTCAACAAGGCCAAGTGCAAGGTCCTGCACTTAAGTTAGGGCAAGCTCAAGCATGAATATAGGCTGGGTGATGAGTGGATAGAGAACAGCCCTATTGAGAAGGACATGAGGGTAGCAGTAGATGAAAAGCTCAACACAAGCTGGCTATATATGCTTGCAACCTGGAAAGCCGGTGATATCCTATGCTTCATCAAAAGAAGTGTATCTAGCAAGTCAAAAGAGGTGATGTTCTGCTCTCATGAGATCCCACCTGGAGTTCTGCGTTCAACAGTAATTCTAAATACTTATTTAAAGTACCAGAGTTAGGAAGGCAGTCATCCAAGGTCACTAGTGGAGAGGTTAAATAAAATGAAGGGTTGAATCACTACTTGGAGATCTCACTCTCCGTTGAGAGTATCTCTGGGACAATTTAGTTAGCAGCTTGAAGAAAAAATGAAATAGAGCCAGCTGTGCCACCTAGAGCCACTTCTATGCCAAAAAAAAAATAAATGTTTATTTTGGTTTGGCAACAAAAATGAATTACTTTTAGTGTTGACTCAATCTGTTCTTGTTCTTCATAACTTTGCACACCTCAGTGGTAGATTTATCTATCTATATTACTTTGCAAGATCCAACTTATTTTGATTTTTACAATTTTCACTTTATTACTGTTTTGGATAGGCATAATACTTTATCTAAATAAACTTTCTGAGGGATTTTAGAGCTCTTCCCTCCATTCACAATTGGAAAATCCATTCCCAAGAGATCCCATTCTATGTCATTAACTGAGATGTAAACTTTGGATTAGAAATATATCTTTGCCTTAAAAGTGTCCATTCTGTTTTATATTTGACTGTCTGATCATGAGTAGTGCAATTTATATAATCTATTACCTTTTTTTTAATTTCTCAAATATCTGTTCTTTTGAAATTGTCCCTCCTTCAATAAACAGTAATGTTTATACAAAATATATTCATTTAATTAAAACTGAATGAGTTCACAGCTAGCTCTTTTTAGTGTCTCATTATTCACTCCAATAAGACAAAGCACATTTAATAATAATACATTTTCAGCTATTAAATATCTCAACAAGTTGTAGAGAGCTGCAAAGAAATTAGGATCCTTGGAAAGCAAAGAAGACTATGAAAACATTCAGGTGGTATGAACATCCATTAGTTTGTGCTTGTATTCAGAACTTCTTTCTTCAATACATGCCTGCAGGTTAAGAAAGGTATTTTTCAGGAAACAAAGATAACTTTTATGCTAGGATATTAAGCAATACAAAAGAATATTCCATAGCTCTGAAACATGATTTCCTGTGGAATTTATTTGCTTGAGTACTCCCAGGAATCCTTTTTGCCTGGACCAAATAAGACTGTCCCAAATAATTCCCAGGCACAGCTGGAGAGAGTATGAATCATGATCTATTTAAAATAGGCAGGTCCCACATGATCAGATTGTATCAGCTTTTTAAGAACAAACAAATATTTTTCAGGTACAGCAACTGTAAATTCAGAATTACATATTTACTATGGTAAAGCTCACTAGAAGGACAAGGGACAGTACAAGAACACAAAACTGTGCTAGATCTGGCTGGGATGTTGACTTTCCCTGCAGCAGCCCATGAGGTAAAACCACCACAATAACATGGATTAACGTGCATTCACTGCTTAGGTCCGATCCTCTTTATTGTAGATTTCCTTTATAAAGGGATCATTGCAATGGTCCAAAAGAGAAACAAGAATAAAACTAATAGTTAGGAAACGCAGTGCTTGAACTCAGCCCTTTGCTTTTATATTTAATGGTGTCTATTTGTACAGGGGATCCCTGTTCCAAAGAGCTTCAGATTACTTATTTCAAAAGGACTAGAATTACCCCTAGAAACATAAAAAATATAAAGTCTTCACATTAGAAATGAAAAAAAAAATGTTCTGGAATAGTGTCTAAAACCATGGGTGCTTAAAAAATTTTCAAATATAATTTTCATAGATTGGCTTGGGTTGCAAGAGACCTTAAAGACCATCTAGTTCCAATCCCTCTGCCATGTGCAGGGATGCCAACCACGAGATCAGGTTGCCCAGGGTCTTGAATGCCTCCAGGGATGGGACATCCACAACTTCTCTGAGCAACCTGTTCCTGTCTCACCATTATCTGAGTAAAGAATTTTTACCTAATATCTAATCAAAATTCCTCTCTTATAGTTTAAAACTGTTCCCCCTTGTCCTATCACTACTTGCCCAAGTAAAAAGTTGTTCTCTGTTTTAGCCCCCTTTAAGTACTAAAAAGCTGCAACTAAAGGCCCAGAGCTTTCTTTTCTCCAGGCTCAACATCCCCAGCTCTCTCAGCCCTTCTTCATAGTATAGGTGCTCTAGCCCTCTGATCATCTTTGTAGCCCTCCTCTAGACCCGCTCTAACAGATCAACATCCTTCTTGTGCTGGGGGCCTCAGAGCTGAACACAGGGCTCCAGGTAGGGTGTTGTGAGAGCAGAGCAGAGGAGCACAATCCCTTCCCTCCACCTGTTGGCCACCCCTGTGTTGATGCAGCCCAGGATGCAGTTGGCCTTCCGGGCTTCAAGCTCACACTGCTGGCTTTTGTCAAGCTTCTCATCCACCAATACCCCCAAGTCCTTCTCTTCAGGGCTACTCTCAATGAGTTCTTCTCGCAGTCTATATATATGGGATTGCCCTCGCCCAGGTGCAGCATCTTGCACTTACACTTGTTGAACCTCATTAGGTCCACATGGGCCCAATTCTCAAGTTTGTCCAGGTCCCTTTGGATGGAATCCCTTCCTTCTGTTGTATTGACTGCACCAGTCAGCTACCATATTACATATTTTGTGCTCTCATATTAAATTTTGCATATTAACAACACAAATACGTAGCAGAAGCATTTTGCTAGCCATCACTGACCTCCAAGAGGAAGTTTATTTCAAGGTACTGGTTTTACAGACCTTACAGTAATACCACTATTTCTACTTCAGCCAAGATTGAAGAGTCAGGCAGCTTTGCTCAGAGAAAAACATTGCAAGGAAGCAAATGAATAAAATAATTGCCAAACAAAATGAGTCCTTGAGGAAAGATCTAATTAAAGCAACAGTCAGTTTCTTCATCAGCATTGTTCTTATTCTGGCAGATAATACTAAAGACTTGTCCATTGTGCATTCAAAGTCTATTGTCTATCAGTGAAGAATGTTTTTTGATATGATGCTTCTTAACTACTTGAGCTGTACAGATAAGACATAGCAAAAAGGTTCAGAACACTTGCTGAACTAGAACCCTGATGTGTATATGATGGATTGAAACTGCCAACTCTTTTTGTCTAATTCCATTGCACTGTCTGGATTAAAGAAATAAAACAGCTTAGACAATGAAAGAAAAGGACTCAGTTTGTAAGAGTAAAGTAAGTCCAGACTGTGTGTGCTACTATTTGGAAATGGAAAATAGTTTTCATAAATTACTTATAATATGGGTATCCCCTCATATATGGGTACCAGCTAAGGTACCCATAAATACCTTTATGATAGGTACTATTCAAATGCATAACAAGAGAGAAAAAAAAGCCAGAAGTTTAAATAAGTAGACAATAGAAACACAGTAAAAGCACAAAGTTATTCAGAGTGGTAGGAAAAACAACAACAGCAACAACATTAATTCTTGGATTGAGAGAGAAATCCTCATGTTCCTGTTGAACAAACTGACAATGCAAGTTAACACTTAATGGCACTCAGCAGAAGTGCATGATAGGATCTCAAACAAGCACAACAGCACTAAATCAAGGCTACTTAGTTCAAGCAATGTCAAGCATTAACAAGTTTAACTATGGGTGCAATTTCCACAACTGTTCTTATCCACAGATAGGACAGATATCTCTTCTTAATACTGAAATCCTGAACTTCTCAGGAGACTGCTCAACTGCAGCGCTGGGTGTTTCAGTGTTGTCTCTTTATTAGGAAGGTTAGGCACCCAAATAATATGTAGTTTATAAGTGATTGATAAAAGACTTTATTAATTACTTGTATATTATTCAAAATCTTAAAGCAATGTGCGATTGGAAAGAAGGTAGTAATATCTTATTACAAAATCCTTCCCATCAGAAAATGTCACTTGGTAACCTTCTACAGATTTTAGTAAGCCAAAGACTTTACAAGCCATGGGCCTTACTATAGAATAGTAGTTTTCAGATTATAACAGTTCAAGCAAAGTCCATAAATGGAAAATATTAAAAATCTGACCAACTCCCTCTCCCTGAGATATATATTTACTTGATATCTTGCCCAAAATTCTTTTTTAGTTTATATTTAAACTCAAAGCAAACAGCTTTATTATTCACCAATTAAACTTTTCACATCAGAAAAAAAATGCAGATCTTTGAAATCAGAGCTTCTCATATATCCATGCAAATTAGCAAAATGGTTTCACTGCAAAGATTACCATCACTATTTTTAGAGGACAGCTAAAACAGCTATTGGCCATCTGAAGGCTTCATTTTTGTAAGTATAACCAATAGCCATCCAGAAGTGTGGTGCATAGGTGATAAGACTAACAAATTCCACCAGCAGAAAATGATAATGCAAAATCATAGAATCATAGAATCATAGAATATCCTGAGTTGGAAGGGACCCTTAAGGATCATCAAGTCCAACTCTTGACACCGCACAGGTCTATCCAAAAGTTCAGACCATGTGCCTAAGTTCACAGTCCAATCTCTTCTTAAATTCAGACAGGCTCTGTGCAGTGACCAGTTCCCTGGGGAGCCTGTTCCAGTGTGCAACCACCCTCTCTGTGAAGAACCCCCTCCTGACGTCCAGCCTAAATTTCCCCTGCCTCAGCTTAACCCCGTCATCCATTCTTTCTATTTGGGAAATCAATTTTCATTTATATATTCCCCTTTTTCTATATGTTTATTCTTTTTTTTTTTTTTAACAGAGAAAAATGAAGAAAAAATGTTATATGTTTTTTTTTCTCACTAATATAGAGAGCAAACACACAGAAAAAAAACTCTCAAACGTTGTCAGTTTGTTACTTTTTTTTTCACAAACTTCTTTACAAAATTATGAAGTATTATTCATTTCTTGCATATGTGAAGAAGTTAGTAGCACCTCTACCACGATCATAGCAAAATGACAGATTCATTTAGCTAGAGAGAAACCATCATCTTATAAGAGTTATCAACTTGATTGATTTGAAGAGCCATTTTATAAAGCAAAATTCAGTAATTTCTACTTGACATGTTTAGGACAGATCAACTGCTTATAAATGATTTTGAGTTATTGCTGTATACAGTAATTTGCTTTTACTGGAAATTTAGCTACATCTGCAGAAACATTTAGTCCCATAAGAACACTTTGCCACATTCTTGCTACTAATCTCAAGAGCAGCTTCAGGACATTGGCTGGATGGTCATACTCAAAGAGTTGTGGTCAACAACTCTGTGTCCAGGCAAGTGGCATTCTTTAAGCATTGGTATTGGGACTGGCACTATTCTCCAATGCTGACATCTTTGTTGGTGATACGAACAGTGGGATTGAGTGCATTCTCAGAATGGTTGCCAATAACACCAAGCTGTGTGTGGCATGGTTGACATGCTGGAGGGGAGGGATGCCATCTAGAGGGACCAGAATAAGCTTGAGAAGTGGGCCTGTGAGGACAACACGTTTCAACAAGGCCAAGTGCAAGGTCCTGTACCTGGGCCATGGCAATCCCAATCACAAATACAGGCTGGGTGGAGAATGGATTGAGAGCAGCCCTGAGGAGAAGGACCTGGGGGTGTTGGTGGGTGATAAGCTTGACATGAGCTGGCAGTGTGAGCTTTTCCCAGAAAACCAAATTTATCCTGGGCTTTTCTTTATCCTGTTTTTTTATTATTTATTTATTTATTTATTTATTTTTGTTTGGTTGGTTGATTGGTTGGTTGTTTTTTTTATCCATATAAATATGATGGTGCCACAATATCCTACAACAAAACTTCCACCTTGTGAGTACAAATTCACTTTTTATTTCAGTTATATGTTAAAAGTTATTCTCTACATATCTCAGTTAAGCCATGAATGTTGCAAATGTCAAATGAATGTCCTGCTTTCTGTCGGCAAAAATATAGGTTTTATAGGGCCCGTGCACATATAGCAAACAGTTCCTTTGGAACTTGCACCTGTGTTTTAGCTGGCAGCATAATTAGGTCCCATATGGTTAATGAAATGTAACGTGTCAGTATTTTGTAGGCTGAGATTTGTCACACGGAGGTGTTGGATGTAACACCCACTCTACCAACTGTTCAAAAGTAGAAAAAACAAAATCAGTGAAAAGCTTGTATGTAAAAGAGAAATAGGAATTAGCTTTAAAGCTTTCAGTTTTTCAGGTTTTGGTGTCCATTGTCTGTCTGCATTCTAGAGGAGTTATGTCAATCAATGTACTTTTTCTCAATAATGTTTCAGAGGAAATTCATACTTGGTATCTTCTCTAAGGGCACAAACCTCTGGTTGGTGACAGAACATGTACATAAACTGCATGTCCAAGGCTTTTTCTGGCCTACGTTATCAGTAGTATCTAAATGTTCCTTACTCTCTTCTGGAGTATTGATACTCACAACACCTCCATTACACATTTGAAATGTGGGTGTTTGGAGCAAATGCTTCAAGGACACCCATGTGTGCCAATTCTCAACCTACAAAATACCAAACCATTACAAAGTCATTAAACAGGCCCCCTTGCAGATGGCTGCAGACAGGCCCACAGCAAGCTACAGAACGGGCTGTAAGTATGCCTAGAATAGCTCTGATCTAGCTGGTTGTGCTGCAACACTAGCTGATACGTTCATCTCCTCAGCGTCATATCTTATGCTGTACTTCCCAGTGGATGGATCAACTTGAGCACAACATTGTAATGGTGCAATGGTGCAACCCAGTGCAACCTGGGAGTACCTGAACCATTCTCTCCATCATGTGACATTGGCAGAGTCTCTGCAATTTCAGCAGGGCCACGTGCATAGTCTAGGGGAGCACAGAAATTGGTATCTTGTTTCCGTGTAAAGCATCCCAAACTCCCTGCTCCAGTACCCACTGCACTGTCCTGTTTCCAACACCCAATATGCTCAGGCCATGTTTTCTAGTGCTATAAATTCTGGTGATTTATTTTCACTCCCACTCCTGACTGGAGTAGTTGAATGTGGCTGAAATAAGTGACAGTACTATGTTTCCATCCCACAGGAACATGAACTAACCAAACAGCAAAGGCAGATTCACAGCACAAAGCTGAGGAGGCAATAGTCTTCTCTTTCATAGCGTAACTTAATGTGATGCACATGCCACTTCATGTGGATGGAGAGGCTTCAGCATAGCCCTGACACCGTCATAAGCAACCGTGCATGATTCAGAGGCTTCTCAGCACACCACCTCCAGGGTCAGCACCATTTATATGTCACTCCTCCTACAGGATGGTGCCTAAAGGCACCTTCTAGCCCTGCCTGAGCAGCCTGTGAACAGCTCACATAGCAGAAGCTGTCTGCATAAACTGTTCACTGAATACACATGAATAATGCATAGAGCTGTAATAAAGTCAGCTGGGGAGCAGGGAAAGAAAAGGACAATGTTAGCTGGGATGATTCAGACAGTTCTAGTTAACAGGCAAGAGGCCAGAGACAGAGGGAGGGGGAGGAAGGGCACACCATTAAGGAACATAAAAATGGGAAACAGCGGAGGAAAAGATAAATTGGTAAGTCCATAGGTCATGTAACCTTCACTTTTTCAATAAAACTGTATATCTATAGGTTGTTATAACTATAAAGATTGCACTCCTTGGTTGAATCTTACATAGCTTACAAAAAGAACCTGCTTTCCCAGCCTGTTCCACTCATTGAATAAATCAGATTTTTATTCAAAATCCATAAGGTTGAGAACCCTGAATGCATGCTCTACCAGATGCTTCCTTTTGAGCTACTTAGACATGCTGGCATTTATGATTTTGCAAAATTTTTTTATGCAAAAGCATAAATGCCTTTGAATTTGTGCACTTTAGATTCAAATATTAGCAGTCAAAATCTATCCCTCCACAGAATTTCTATCTGAGTGAACAAAACCTTCGACCCCATATCCAGTGAGACTTAAAGCATCTCCATTCCCTATTGAGTTCAGAAAGCGTGGAGGTGCCAAGAAAGAATTATCTAAATAACCCTATGCAGTGGTCTCTCATGGAAAAGATGCAAAATTAAAGAGAGAGAAATAGAGCATCTGATCCAACTTCAGCATTTATTTAGACTCCTGAATTTGAGCTAGTCTCCTTTAAGGGAAAGAAATAGGTCAGACAAATTGCCTTTGTGTATTTGAATGAAAAGAAGCAAGGTAACTTCATATCCCATGGCAGTTTTGGAAGGAAAAACAAACAAACAAACAAAACAAAACAAAACAAAACAAAAACTTTATATATATAACCATGACCGGAAAGAGAACTATGAGAATCTTATATTGGAAAGACAGTATACACGCTCAAATTCTCCTTTTGGGCACTTATCCTAAACTTTTTGAAAGTTTCTGTTGATGCGAGCAGGTTTTAGATTACATGTTTTTGTATGGTAAAGATGAAAGAGAATGAAAAAGGAAGAACTACTTACCTATGAAATGCATCCTTAACTTCTGTTCAACTCATAAAAGCAAATGAGAAGCACCTGCAAAGGTCGTCTCTGAGGCAACCAGGTGGAGAGAAGGTGGAGGGGACATGGTTTGAGCTCTCCAAGTACAATAGATATTTGATGAATAACCCTATTACAGTGTAATTGAGAACTAATTTGGGTATGAAATCTTGAAATTGATGAAGATGAAGCAGAGGAATAATTTCAATTTATATTTCCCTTTTAAGGCTTCCCTTGAAAATGAAAAAAATATCCTGTTTTCAACCTAATGACAAATCTGCAAATTCATCAGCTGTGATACTCATTAATTAAGAAAATGTAATTAAGAAAAAACAAATGTAGAACTGCTGAAGGTCTAAATGTTATTTTTAAAATGAGAATCTGGCCTTTAAATGTGAACTTTAAAAGACATCTGGACTAAAACTAGATTCACCAGGTGAATTAACTTTATAAAAAAAAAAAAAAAAGTATTAATTTCTGATAGCCATTATTTTAGCCAGGACTCAACTGCTTTGAATAGTAGTTGTGATCACATAAGGTAGAAGTTTTAGAAATATCCAAATCTGTGCATCATATCTTATTCATGCAATTATGGTTTGGCAATCTCATGTTGACTGGGAAGAGATAAGAGGGAAAAAAATTAAACATAACCAGATAAAGAAAGAAGAAAAAAAAAACACTACCAAGAAAGGTGAGATAGTAAGTCAGGTGGGCAGAAGATGGGTTATGACAAGATGGGGGCAGATAACTGTAAAAGGGAAAAATAAACCATACAAGTTTATAGGCAACCACTGTATTGGTTTGTTGATAAGGTCTGTATCAGCAGCTTGTATGCTGATCTATGGAAAAATAGTTCCCACATGACTGCAGGCTGAACAAGTAAATGAGGTAACAATTTCACTAAAAAGGGTCAAAGAAGCAGTATATGCTCTTTAGAAAGGATCTTGACAAAGCTAGAAAGATTTAGAAAATGATCTTTAGAAAATGAACTTAACATCAGGAAGGACCACTTTACAGAACTGACTGGAAAACTAAAGTTCCTTGTTTTAGCCAAAAGAAAGATTAGAACAAAAACTGCAAAGAGAACCACTGAGAACAAATGAAAATCAAGGAGTTATATGTTGGAGCATTGTGATAAGGTAATTTTGCATATCTTGATCAAAGTTCTCTCACTACTAGGGAAATTTCCCTCTTTACATGTTTAACACCACCTAGGAATTTTGTAGAAATTTATCTTAGGGGAAAAATGTTTTTAAAAAATCAAAGCTTAGGTGATGGCAGATGAGAAACATTTGACTAGATCACAACAGACAGAGGAAAAGATAATTTTTCTCATCTTTCCACTGTTTCTAGCAGTTAGCTTTGATTTTGGCTGTGGGATTCATCCAGTGAGCTGATTTACCAGCTACCCCAGTTATTATCTTTGCAACTTATCTAGTACATATTCCTCTCCCAGCAATAGCTATTCCAAATACATCATTTATCTACCATTTGACAATGTAATGGATATTATATGGAGGCTTCCACATATACCACCTGGATCAGGTATCTGGCCAGTCATAAATGCTGCCAGACAGCTCCAGAAAATAAATAAATAAATAAATAAATAAATATATAATAAAATAAAAATATAACCATCAATTAAAGGAAATCTTCACTGTGGCTTTCACCAGTCAACATATTTAGAATGATGAGTTAAATCATGTTAGTTTAAAAACAAGCATATGATTTATGAAAGGCATTGTCTCAAAAATCTGTTGCCAAGATAGATTGTAACTATTCTATTAATAACCTTTCTAATAATTTATTCAATGTACGCATGTACAATATGTATACTTATAATACTATGCATTACAGCATGGTATGCTTCCACATCATCAGGAGCCTGCAATCGCATTTTAGTAAGATGGATGTAATGTTATCCTCCATCCAGTAGCTTCCAAATTGCATGAAAGCAAAGTCTACAATTTTTGGTTTACCTCCAAGATCACTGCCTCCTGGATGATTCAAGAATCAGATAGTCAGAACTGCCCTAGAGAACACTGAAAAGTTTAAAAGATCCAGCACAGCCCTTTTGTCTTTCTTAACTTTCAGAGTAATTGCAAGTTATCTCTTGTAAATACAGGAAGTGACCCTACATATATGGATCAATGCTCCTTAATTACACAGAAACATTCTGATTTTGAAACAATGTTGATTTAATTCCTGCACTACTAATATACAGCAATAAGTTTTTGATACACAAAGATACTGACAAGAGTTGGACATAACTCTTTTCCTTGATTATGTATGAAATTAAATTCTAGTGTCTTGTAAATTCTTTCCATACCCAGGGACTTTAAACTAAAGTTTTAAACTAAAATTAGATTTAGATTATACGTAAGGTGAAAATTCTTTACACAGAGGGTGATGAGGCCATGGAACATGTTGCCCAGAGAAGTTACGGATACTCCATCCCTGGAGGTGTTCAAGGCCAGGCTAGATGGGATCCTGGACAACTTGGTCTGGTGGGTGGCATCCCTGTCCATGGCAGGGGGGTTGGAACTAGATGATCTTAAGTTTCCTTCCAACCCAAACTGTTCTGTGATTCTATTCTATGAAATAGTGACATTAAAACACTGAGTGCCTAAACAAAAGAAATAATGTGACATTTTGCTGATCCAAATATCCTGGTTTAACTACATCCACCCTATACCATTCCTTTCAAAGTGATATTTTTTAACTCCATAATACACCTCTTTGACCACCTTCCCTTTTCTCTCTCATGATATTTCTCCTCACAATCTTAATCCCTGCCACATTCCATAGTATAGCACTCATTTTGTATTTTTCTATTGATATATTTCACCATGGGTACGTCTGACAGACTGCCTCCAATATTAAAGTTCTTTCAGGTTAGTCAATCACTGTAGAAAAAAAAAAAAAAAAAAAAAATTAACTTTTTACTAACTTTTTTTAACTTTGAGTTTTTTATCTCAATACTTCATGCTGATTAATAGCATTTGTTCAATTTTCACAATTTTGATACTAGGAGAAATAAGTGAAATTGAGCAACAAAAAGCAACATTATTATAAATGATGATATTCAATCAAAAGCAAGTAAATACCTCAACAGAATATGACTGGAACTGTATTTTTGATTTCCTATATTTTCTTTCAAGTAATTAAATGTATTTTTTTATTTTTGCTACAAGATTAATATGAGTGTGAGCATATCAAATTGTGATCAACCTGACCTCAACACTTATGTTTCAAACAGTGTCAAAGTAGCAAACAACAGAAAATAAAATTATTTTCAAAAATAAAAATAAAACATTTTTTTTTTTGCCCAAGGACAGCAATGAAACATTGCCACAGTAAAACATTCTCCAGTCTTTAGACTAGAGATTCTTCCACTTTCAGAAACAGATTTTCAGAAATAAATTTTCATTTAATTTGAATTTTTTTTTGCATGGAGTAACAATGATTTTTGGTACATTTTTTCTATGTGTTTTTATATGTAGGCATAAATATAGGCATATAAGGCATAAATAACATCACCAATTATTAAAATCTAATTAATCTAATTTTTCAATCATAATATTGTGTGAAAAGCAAAGTCTCTGAACATTATATAGTTTGAATAGAAAGGAAAAAATATCTAGATTCTGAAGGAAAATTTCCACATCATATAAGAACAATTTATTCCAAGCAGAAAGTTTAAGGTCAACTCGTTGCAGTTCTTTCATTCATTTCTTCATTCTATTCTCACAGACTATGACTAATTTTCATTTTGTTCTTTATTCGGTAGCAAGAGAGATATAGGCAAAAATAGTCTTGTAACCAAGCACAACTGAACAAATATGAAAGGAAATGTGTGAAATAAAACTTATCTGCAGGAAAATAAAGTCATGTTTCTGTTACACTTGCCAGGGTATGTCCTAACAAAATGAAGGTGAATCACCTCTTTATATGCATTTATGATAAATTTAAATGGAGGAAAGCATTATTAAAAAGAAAGCACTTTGAGGAGGAGTTTGATCCTGTGCTGACCTGCTACCTCTCTAAAGAAAATGTTAACAGACTGGCTTATTTCTTAAGGCTGTGTTCAAAAGTAAATCACACTTTTTACATACTGGAGTGAAATTTATCCCTTGCCGCCCCCAATAAATTTGTTCTATTGTGTTTCAATTGTACTTTTGTGTGGTTGTGTTTTTCTAGCATATATTACCTCTTCACTCCATTCAGAGAGGCAAAACAAATAGTTTGAAATGAAAATGAAAAATATCTTTTAAATTATTAATTCATTCACCTCCAGACAAATTTTATGCTCTGACTTGCAGGGACTGACCTTGTTTCTTACTAGGAAGTCATGATCCAAATGTTACTCTAGTCAAACGGAGCATATTGACTTCAAATGGGCTTTCAATTAGGTCTTCGCACCTCAAAGATGGGAGAAGATAAAATTGTATACATGTTTCTCTGATCTATGGGAAAAACCAGAGAATGTTTTCACATGTGACATGAGGACAAAAAGTCCCTTGTGCCTTGTGGCAGACACCCAGATTTTCCCCAGTTTCTGCAACAATTTCCACTTAGTTGTGGTGCTAAATGGTTAAGCAAGAAAAGTCTCTGACAAAGCTCCAAAGTGCTCAGGTTGCATGGCACATCTGTATGCCAACCATAACCACACAAAATTCAGACACGGGCCCAAATCTCTCCAGGTGTTGACAGCAGATAAATGGGCTAAAAAGGATACCCTTCTTGTTGGTGGTGGTTTTATGTTTTTTTGTTTTGTTTTGTTTTGTTTTGATTTAATCTTTCTATTTCTGTAAGGGACAACATCTGTCATAATGTTTGGAAAGTGTCCAGAACATCAGACATCACCAAGTTTCAGATAAATACCTTGTTCAGTTTGTATTTGTCTATCCCATTATAAATACCATCTGTTCTACAATTAGAAAACATTTGTATGATGTTATTTGACTGGAGAACATATTCATCATCACGACCAGACAATGCAAATAGATCATAAGGTTCACAGAATCTGAGTTTAATATTCATTCACTGAAGTCCAGAATTATACTCCTGTAAATATGGTATAAATGGTATGAGACCTCAGGTATTAACTTAATGGTACCACCTATCTTGTCCACATCAATATAGACAATATTTCATCTTACTGATGAAATATATCATTCACCTGTTTTTATTCACATCCAGCTCCCCTGGCATTTATTACTTTTGTCTTATAGCATATCTCCAGCTTTTATTCTTGCGTCCTTATTCACTTCTTTCCAACGCACAGTGCGAAGTTCCTCTGCCATGAGATTAACATGCCATATGTTACCATCTGCTCCAAGTAGTGTCCATGTGAAGCTGCAAAAGTATTCTCACTCTGTGCACTCAGACCTCAATGTAAGCTTGACAGTTCCCAAACTGAATACATAAGCATCCCTGCTCAATAGCAGAAGTGTAAAAGTTGTTCATAACAAAAATTAGATGAGTCATCAAAAGTCCTCGGAATACACAAACTTAAACTAATGCAGCACATCACTGGAAACGTTTTTGACCATGATGTTATTCAAACACATTTGTGCAATGAAGGCTGCACACTAAACCATGCCAAAGGCATCAGCTGGCACAGAGTAGTTTCATTACATGATATGGTGTATGGTGATTTGTACATTATTATATTAAACTGCTAATATATTCATGCATCCTCACAGAAAACAGACTGAAGTTGTTTACCAGTCTTATCATGATGGAAGGATGGGTACAACAACCTGCATCTAAATTTTAACCTGTATTTTATATATATATATATATATATATACATATATATATATATATATATACACACATATTTTAGGAGGAAAATGATCCCTAAATACTTGTATCAGACCAACATCACCCCAAAAAGGCCTTTGAACATGAAGTCTGCCAGAGAAGCATACTTTGTGTGTGGGAAGGACAATCTGCTTTCTATTGGTTGTAATAAAGCCAGCAGCATCTGCTGCTGTTCAGCAATGCTGTCACCACTACTCAATCTCTTAATAACATTCTACATTCTCCAGATCATATTCTGCGCCTTCCATTTCAGGTTCATCTGTTTGAGCAGAGGTGAGATCCTAAAATTCATCACAGAATGTAATTCCAGAAAACGCATTACATTGTGGTGCCATTAGAGAGGGACTGGTAAAATTTGCTCTTAAGGCAGTATGAAATTCTAGTCACTTAGAGAAAGATGAAACCACTCAAGTCTGTCAATACAAGGGATAATGAATTCAGGCAATCTTTTCCATTTCTTCTCCCTTTAATCATACTCTTCTGAGCATTAGGCAAAAAGCTTAAGCTCTATCTCAAATAAATAAAAAGAGGGAAGCAATATAGCACATAGTTCTGATTTTCTGGACTCCTGATGGTGTGTGAAGAAGATGCAAGGAGACTTCCCTTGCTCGCTTCCAAAACCAATGACCAGATGCAGAGCAAGAAGTGGCTAAGTGGCTGCAATACTCCATGGGGTACTATAAAAAGGACAGAAATAGTGTTGATCTCAAAAAGCCAGGACAACTTGCATTCAGATATTAGCCAGAACCTCAGGTCTTCTGTTATTTGTGCTTCTGTGGCTCAGATACTACAGGAAATATTCCGGTTCAGCTACAGTTTCAAATGGTGATTTATCTCTCTTCTGTACTAAAAAGACCAGATACTTTCTTATTACACATTGATACCAATGTACTTAAAATGATCATTCCACATAAATATACTGATTGGTAGATTAATACAAATAAATAAATGCCAACTACATTAAGTTAAGGTCACTTACAAAACTCCAGAGTAAACATGTTTAATAACAAGTGGCTTTGTAGACCACACAGTCCTGTGTTTCAAACTGTTTTCAGTGGTTAATCAACAGGATGCTACTTCACCCTCAGGAATGTGAAATCACTATTAACTGAAATAAAAGTCTATGCAGTTGACAACTGCCTGGGGAAAAAAAAAATAAATAAATAATCAAATTATCAACATCTAGATATTTGATCACATCAAAGTAGTTCAAAGGCATTTGTACATAATAATAATAATAATAATAATAATAATAATAAACAATAATAATAACAACCACCTCTTACCTTCAGTATGTACAGCAGAAACATAGGTCCAGTTATAGCGCTTGACAATGTCCACCATAGCCCGTGCTTGCTGTGCATCAGATGGCACAACTCTCATAAAATACTTGAACAGAGTTTTGTCACTTAGGTCCATGCTTGTAGCAGAATAAGCAATCTGAGGTATATTGAAAAGCTGCAACAAGTTCTGTACCTGGATAGCAACTGAGCTAGAGCCAGGGCCAATGACACCAACAATAGGTTTCTTGGAGCGGAAAGATGATGAAGATCCATCCACACATCGCACCATCCCTTCCTCTTCTTCTGATGAAATAAGAGAGTCCCTTATAAACTCAATGCTCTGCTCCAGAGCCACAGCAGAATGCCAACAAGAGTCCCTTATTTCACATCCTAGCGTGATATTTGGCAACAGTGTGGGGTCCAAATTAATTCTGTCAAGGGTATGTAGCATTGCCTCCACTCTCTGAATGCCATACTGCTCTCTTACCTCTCCACATTTCCTTTCATGAACCTTGTCAACTGTTGGTTGATGGTGGACAGAGAACAGAGCTCCAATGATAATATCACCAGGCATGTGTGCTACTACCCTTCTTTCATTGGCCTGTGCAGAAACCAAAAGCCCAACGTTCCCACAGACATCTTCCTTCAATAACAGGATTGCAAGGAACAGCAAAAGGATCATTTTAGGAAATGGTTTAGGCTGGTAGAGACAACATGGTGCAACAAAAAAAAATGGAGAGCTGGTGAAAAGCAGTTAAATCTTTTAGATAAAAGGAGCAGAATGCTGATGATTAACCAGGAGTTTGTATGTATTCTCTAAGGAGTCGCCATCATCTCCAGGTAGACAGCTATGCGGAGCTGCGCACGTGATCATAATCCTCATAACCTTCAAAAATGAATAAGAGAAAGAGTTTTAAAATTATCAATAAAGTCAGCTTTGTAATCTGTTCTGAAGTTGTACTTATTCCTACTGTTGTCAATGACTGTAATACATTTCTTTCCACCATTTTCAAGTTGGAAAACTTTGTTATGCTTCAGTGTTTCACAGTCTTATGCTTGTACTTGTGCTGTTATAAATCAGTGTCTCTCTCTTTGACACTCTTGTTTAAAAACTCTTTTGTGAAACATTTTCACAAGCACAAAAGGCAGACAAGTATTACATTCCAAAGAAAGATGCTACCACATCTAATGTGTGTCTTTGAAAGCAGCCCTCTTATTTACAGGTGTTTTTTATCTCACAAATGCATACAACACACTAATGTACCTTGGGCCATGTTATCAACTACAGCACTAGGAAACTTCTACTGTTAAATAAAGCCTTTCTTGAAATATGTTAAGAAAAGAAGAATATGTCTCTTCCAAACTGAAAATGTGTTTTTTTGTAGTTGTTGTTGTTGTTTGTCACCCTCAACATGAAACCAATGATCTTTTAAAATAAGTTAAGATTAAGAAAACTGATGTCTTCATTAATATTTTTGTTCATTTCAGCAGTGAATGTTTCAGCAGAGGAACAACAGATTCTTTACAATTCTAAAACAGCAAATCAGCGTGAAATCTTTTTAACTGATTTTAAATCAGCAAAAAAATGTGGTTAATGGAACTTGAAAACATACTTGAAAATGTTCTGTACCTAACAGTGGATTTACAATAATCTGCTTCTCATTTTAAATATAATGCTTAAACAATAGTTTGATCAGG
This sequence comes from Aythya marila, assembly GCF_965140915.1. Lineage (NCBI taxonomy): Eukaryota > Metazoa > Chordata > Aves > Anseriformes > Anatidae > Aythya > Aythya marila. Next base: position 9,114,464 of record NC_139042.1, read on the forward strand.
TCTTGATCATAGACCACATTAAAGTATTGTCTGTTGCTCTACTCCTACCAGTGGATCTATTGACAGTACAGAAAGTTGAGCACACTCTTAAATCTTGGAAGATGCTGAGCTAGTTAGTGAACTGCATGCCCAGTCTCATTATTGAAAAAAAAAAAAAAAAAAAAAAAAAAAAAAAGGCTGCAGAATCCTGGGGCAAAGCCTGATCTCAGTTTTACTCACATAAATCTTTCTAATGTAATAAAAAAGAATATAGGAGTTTTGATACATTTCAGATCCACAGATCCACTAGTCATTTATAATCCATTAACATAACTCTAACAGTGCTCAGATGTTGCAAAATGAAAGAAACCCTTTGCCATGGGAAATCTGCTGCTGCTGCTTCCAAGGTTCAAAATCTGGCAGGAGTTTAATCTTGAATTTACCACTTGCAGCTAGATCATTCAATACAGTACCACAATTACAATCTTCCTGATTCTACAGATGAGAGAGTGAAATCTAAAAACATTTTCCTGCTTGAGGTTAGCCTTGTTTAGTTGTTATTGTACCTTGACATCTATAGATTTTAAAGTATTTACACAGAGGAGATCATGCAATAGTTTCAGTGAGTATTCCCAAATGAAATCCAATCTTTAAAAACATTTCATAGAAATGGTCTTGTAATATCAATTGCAATATTAATAAGTTCATGTAGTATTTATTTCTAGAAATAAAAAAGTGATAATAATGAAATTGGGTTAAGACAACTGTAGAATGCTTCAACAGGTTTTTTTATTTGTTTGTTTGTGAGGAGCTGGCTTATCAATACTGTAACCCCTTGCCACTGTTGAATAACAACAGTTCAATTCAGGTTAATTACTCTCTAATTACAGAATATAACTACCACTTATGTATTCTAGTTGTTTGTTCTGTGGCTCTGAAGACGACACTGCATAATTTGTAAACAGTCTGAAAGATGAATGACAGGGCATGTCTTTGTACGATATCATAGCTATTAAATTCCTATACTTCCAAGTAATTTAATGTTTTATCACTTTATTAAAATATTTTAAATATTTATTAACTTATTAGCATTTTAACAGACATAGTACTCTGCTATTTAAAACATGGATGCTTAATTTTCTGAGCTCTTCAAATTAAAGCTACATGTACAGAGCACAACTATATTGAGATCAAATGCTAGCCTTGCCTCAGACTGTAACTGGATATACAATTTGATGTATTTTTATAACCTAGCTGCCTATGCAGCTGCATATGCACAAATAGAGAGAGACTGGGTGGGGTGGAGTGAGCTTATGACTCAAAAAGAATCCAGTCTTTATCCACCATTTTAATTCTACAGCACACATTCCGAGGATTCTGGTCAGGTTTACTGATACTGTTCTTGGACTTACATTTTTCGGTTAAACAATTTCTATATAGGGTATATGGGAAAGAGAGGGCAGGGACATTTTTATCAGCTTCACTCCAATGAACAACTGTTTGCTCTTCTCTGTCCACTGTTGTATCTATCAGTATAAAACTACAGGATAAAGAATGAAGTAAAGCTGAAGGTATCCTTTATAATTCTAGTTCAAAAATAACAGCAGATATCAGGGCTAAGGTGTTCCTAGGGCCCAAGAGCATCTTAAAAGCAGTCACATCCTTCCACTCCATGGCATCCAAGGGAAAAGAAGGGGCCAGATACTGACTGGAGTTGTTCCAGAATTAATGAACTGTCTTCTCATACCCTGCTGTACTACATTGAAATTCAATTTACTTGAGATTTTCAATGTTGTTACTAATTGCACCAAGCAAACTACTTATGTTATGTAGTATTAGGCTTAGGACTCAAAAGTATCTGAAGTCAATGTCTTCAGTGGGCTTTCATGATACGGTGAAGCAACCTGAAATTGATACAGACATGGTTAAGTGAGCCTACAAAATTACTATGGATTTGCATTTGTATAACAGAGATCTGGTTCTGTGGTCTTACTCCTGCTCTTATAATCCTAAAAATCATGGAATGGCTGAGGTGGGAAGGAACCTCTGGAGGTCATCTGGTCCATCTAACCTCATGAAAGCAAGTTCAGCTAAAGCAGGTAAATCAGAATCATGTCCATTCAGGTTTTGAATACCTCCAAGGTTGGAGACTCCACAGTTTTTCTGGGCAGCCAGTGTCTGAGCACACTGAAAATAATGAGGGGTTTTTGTTTGTTTGGTTGGTTGGTTTGGTTTGGTTTGTTTGTTTTCCTGTTATATTTAAACAGAATTTCCTGTATTTCAGTTTGTGCCCATTGCCTGTCATTCTTCCCTAGATATCACTGGATATGCCAGAGGTGCCATAGGGGTAGTTAGGTAACGTATTGCATTCTAGGACAAAAGATGGCTGAGCAGTGAGTTGATAGACTAAGCACACAAATTACATTTCCTGGAGAACTCCATTCCTCCCTGAAAAGAGGGTGGCCAAGGGATCTATCTGTTCAAATGTACTGCTATCTTATTCCCAGAGAATCACATACAAGTCATTCCACATTTTGATTCCATTCTTTCCTCCTACTGGAAGTTTATTTTTACAAGCAGTATGATTACCAGAACAAAATGAAGTAAAAATTTCAGAAGCTTAAATATAATTCCTGTGTTAAATGGGAGGGAGTTAAAAGGAGTTTCCTTAAACCTTACAGGGAGTTTCACATGCTATAGACTTCAGATTGAGAACAGTGATATCAACAGCATCATAGACAGAGAACTCTTGAACATATGCATAAAGTAGTAGAAATTGTTTCCAAATTAATGATTTACCTGCATTTACTTGTTTTCATTGATGGACAAGCAAATCAAGATGCACAGCATTTAGGGTCAAATTTATTTTTCACACTGTTTAGCATCAAGGGAGTTACTACTATTTTACTGAAAGATGGACAAAATTGAATCAGGCACTTAATTACTGGTGTATCAAGGTTCCTATCACATTTCAGATATGAATCTAGCTATAAACTAATCTTGAAGTCACAACAATAGCTGACATGCACTTGAGTCTCAGTCCTTTGCTGCACTAGCTTCACACTTGGAACAACTGCAGAAATGTTAAGGTGAAAATATAATTCTGCCTATCTGGTCTTTGTGTACTCTTGCTCTAGTTGAAAACTTAAGGGCTACTCAGGTGACTGAAGACACAGATATGATGAAGCATTCAACACATTTCTCTAACCTTTGTTCTCCCTGGCAGGAAAAACTTTATGCCAATCTCTGTCAGGAGAAATTCTCAGCTGTTCCTTTAGAGCAGACTTCCAGCTACTTCATGTTGAGGTTTAACTGAGCAGAAAATGAGGATCTGTAATATTCCATGAAAGATCATCTATTTCTTAAAATGCTTTATTTCATCCTCAAACACAAGTCCATCTATAATTACTGTCTGTATAGACCAAAACAAACAGAAAGAGCTCTAATATCCAACTGTGTTAATTAAAACGTGATAAAAAATCCCACAGCAGTTCACAGAGGGCTAATTTCCACTATGTTTGTGGCTGAGAATTTATACATGGGGCACATCTGACTTTTCATAAGGTCTTCTACTACAGCAGGTGTAACTGTTTAAACCCTTTCCTGTGACTTACACTATTATAGCAGCGCCCACTAGTGACCCCAGAGTGAAGGACCTGTCTTTTTTACAGTGAATTCTTTTGGCTGTGTGGTTTCTACAGGTAAAATGAAAACTCAGCAAAGGGAGGTTTTGATTTCAGGTATTTTTTATCAGGAAAAAAAAAAAAAAAAAGGAGCAAAAGAGAAATATTTTCTTTCAGACTTCTTATTGGTTATATTTTTGTAAGCTTATAACTTGTAGTTTATAGTCTCTAAATCTTCAGGCAGATTTAAATAATGAAAATAAAATTCAAGATTATTGGACCACAGAACAGTGCTGTGATGAAATGAGAACCCAGGGCCTGATCCAGGAAAGCACTTGGAAATATGCTGCATGCTAAACACATGAAGAATGCTGATGATTTATCATCTGTTAAAAAATACATAAGTTTAGCATCTCCTTAAAGGATTTCCCCAATCAGAAAAATCACAAAAAAAAAAAGATGGCCCCAAAATCCATTGATTTTCAGTGACAAATTTACTTATAATCTATGTATATATAGCCTACAACCATGTACCTGCCAATGAAAGCCTTTCTAGGCATTTATTTACAGCACGCAATGCAATTAATTCTGTGCTATCAGATGTGAGATAATAAATATCAATATAGGCATAGATATGAATCAAATCAATATGTCCCAAGGAACTAAACCAGGTTCCATCATCATAGAAGACAAGCAGGCAGCAACTGAATTACTGGTCCAAAGTCAGCCCTGATACTTTTCTTGCAGTGAAGATCTTTGGGAGACAGAAGATGGAACAACCTTAGAAAAGTGATTATATAAGTAGAAAGACCTCTCAGCTCTTATCAACAGGGAACAATGGGAGCAAACAGTGCACATTTAGGATGCTAAGCTTTTGATCAATTCTTATGACAATTGGCTTTGCAAACACTAAGCATTGGGTTCAAACTATTCTGGCTACCTTATTCCCAATGTTATAGAAAGGTTCAAATTCCAGAAGGTCCCACACACTCACTCCTCAGAGGTAATTCTATTTGTTCACACAAAACCTGATGCACTCTTTAGTTGCAAAACATGAATATGAACACACTAATATGTTTTGAGACTGCTACTGCCACTCAACTTTTCCATTCACTAAAAAAAATTAATAATAAAATAATAAAAAAATTCAGCTCCATGAATTACAGCAGGTTTTGGATCAAGCTCTTTGACAAAAGAAACAGCCTTATACAACAGGAGAGACTATGAAACAGTTTTCTGCAATTTGACTTAGATATAGAAGAAAACTAAGCAGCACAGAAGATTTCTAACCATTTGGTCAGAGCAGCCACAGAAAATAACAGACTAGTAGGCAGATCTCATGCATGCCTTCATAGATAATAAACATAGAAGGCTATAATTATCAGCAAGATAATTATATATATATAATAATATATAATAATAATTATATAATAATTATATTATATAATTATAATTATATATAATATTATATTATTATTTATTTATTTAATAATATATTAAATATATTTATTATTATTATATTAATATAATTATATTATAATTATATATAATAATAAGGCAATCAGAGGAAGTTCTTCCCTATATTCTCACACGCACACACACTTTCTGGTTAATGAAATATTTTTTTTTTCTATTGTGTAGGTGCTTAACATCACAGTAAAACTTGCAGTTCTGCTGAATATACTACTTATTACTGCTATACCACATGATGCAGAAACTAATAGCTCTGGTGTGATTTCAGCTGTAATCCGAGACATTTTAATAATTAGCAAAACTGTATGATCTGGAGGAAGTGATCAAGGAAAAGCAATAACAATTCCAAAAAAAAAAAAAAAAAAAATGCCACCACCACCACCAAACAAACAAACAAACAAACAAACAAAAAAAACATCATAAGAACATCTATCTTCTAGCAAGTCACAACAAGAGTAGCATTGGAGTGGCATTCCAGTACTACCACAATATAAAACAAACAAAAAGATGATACATTGGCTGGCAAATAAAACAACAAAGAACCTATATAGAGACACCATAAATATTCTCTGATCAGTTGAAATAGCGATTAATGCTGGCGTCCCTGATCATATAGCACATATATTATCATGTAGTTAAAGTCTTTGAAAATGCGCAGAATGTTAGTGTGTGATAGAGATGTTTAGGAATACTGTGATAATAATAATAATAAAGATATAGAGAATGAAAAGAACTCAGCATTTAACTCCATTATACACTTTCTCATTTCAGGGTTGCTTAAAGTGATGTATTTTCAAAACAGTCCTCTGACACTGTGCTTTAGAGCTGGTCCTCCTGCTTTGTCCTCAGGACTAGCAGAAAAAAAACGCTCGGTCGCTCCCCAGGTCCCAGCCACCCCTACCTACCAGAAAGCCCTTGTCGAGAGGGGGAGAGGTCGAATGGCAGGGGCACGAGGGGAGCAAAGGAGCCCCGCGGTGCGGCGCAGCGCTGCTGCGGGCACCTGGCGGGGCGGGCGCCGGCCCCGGCTCTGTCCATGGTGCTGAGCAGCACCAGCACCAGCGCTCACCTCATCGGAGGTTTTTTTGGGGAAGGGGTTAAAAAATAATCTGAAAATCAACCAGTGGTTAAAAAATGCCACGGTGGTCACTGTTGTTTTGCAGAACCACTTTTTGTTATAAATGCATTGGGTGCTCAGAGCTGGGTCGGAGAGGAAACTATTGGACAAGGTTAACTCCCGGAATAGCTACCTGTGCTGCTACAACTGTGTGGCTGGGCATGCACACGTATATGTGTGCATGCACACCGGTTCTTAGGTCTCTGTCTCCCCAGTGGTGTCACACTCAGTTCGTAATGTATCATTTTTGCACGTAGAGGCATTAGCTCCCATTATTAAATAAGGATCAGATGGGAGTTGCCAAGCAGAGCCAAAGTGATTTGTCCCAAGGTCACACAGAAAAGTCCACGGATGGGCTCAGCCTGGCTGTCTCCGAAAAAAAACAAATACATCCCATTTTCATTCTCCCTTTCTGGCAAGGCAAATCCCCAGCGGTGAATGGAAGGGATATATCACACGCATCACCAAGCCCAGGTATTGCAGCACCCCAATTACCTTCTGCCCCACATACACCCCACTCCTCGGGAGGGGTCAGTGCCCACTGCCCTCCAGTGCCCCAACCTCCAGGTACCTCAGCAGCCTCTGAAGGTGTGCCCCATAGGCTGCTTTGCCTGCCCCTCAATAGCCTTGCTTGTCCTCCGGCAACCAGGGCACGGAGCAATAGCAGGAAGGAGGGAGGGAGGGGAAAGAGTTCCTCCTGCATCCACAGGGTTTCTGTCCGCAACCGGGGGTTCACAAATCCCTTCTCCCACCCCGCAGGATTACCTTGTCTGTGGGAGCAATCGTTCCTTCCTACGGTGGCGTCAAAGCAGTCCTTTCGGTAGCAGCAATCAAGACGGGTAGAGGTAGGCACCTCCTATTTTCAGCCACGGCAGAGATAGCATTCCTTGCAACAGACCTTCTGGAGCTGAATAATCCTCAAATGCCTCTGCAAAGATCACCAGCAGGTGAGCCCCACTCGGCTAGCATTGTCACTCCTCCAGCTATGGGCACATCCTGTTTTCTCCTGATCACAGGCAAACGCTGAGCACCGAGAATCCTTCCCCCGCGCATGCATGCACACACACACACGCCATGCAACACGCTGCTCGCTCAGCATCGCCCAAGTCTCATTTGCAAGAGGCGTGAATGGTCCCTGGATTTAAGCGGGGAGGAGGGGGAGCGAGAGGCGTGAGGAGGAGGAATAAACAAACAAACAATGAAACAACAGATGGGGCTTTGCTCCCTGCCACCACAGCCTTGGTCAGCCGAAATACTTGCTGCGGCTGACCCACCGGCTTAAACACCTCAGCCCCTCCTCACTTCTAGACGGCAGCAACCTCTCTGCATTTATAAGGGGTTAATCCTGCTTTTTGCCCCGCAGGGAGATCTCTCCAGGTGCTCGGAAGGTTGAAAGTCCCCCCACCTTTATGGACACCTCCCTGCCGCACCCCTCCTTTCCTGTCAGGCGTTCGGCTCCGAACACCATTACCGAAAAAAAAAAAAAAAAAAAAAAAAAAAAAAAAAAAAGACCTTCTTCGGGAGAGTCTGTTTTAAACCGAGTCGAGAGGAAGAGCTCACCCCTTCAGTCTCGGCGGGGTTTTAGGGAATTCACTCCGCCAAAGTTTCGCCTCCCCTCGCGGACCGCGCTGCACGGTGGCTCCTGCACCTGCGGGGCTGGGGGGGGGCAGAAGGGGGGCTCGCAGGGAGAGAGCCGGGCGCCAGAGCAACTTTTTAGTGCCACCAAGTGGCACAGATCCCTCTAGGAAAGCGAGCAGCCTGCCAGTCCTGGGTTCTGCCTGCTGCTCCTTGGCAAGGGGAGAGAGGGGGTGCGAGAGCAGCGACCCCCTCCACATCCACCCACGTCCAGGGCTACCAAGCACAAAGGAAGGGCTACCTGCCACTGGAAGGGCAAGCTGCCCTCTCCCTTCCTTGTCTTGGCTGCAAGACGACAGCACCAGGCACGGCGAGAAGAGGAGAAGTGCACCGGCCAAGGGCAGCCGGGGCTGCCAGCCCTGCCGGAGGGACGTGCCCCCTGCTATCTCCCCACCCTCCCGGGCTGCCTTCGCTTGTCCCCACGGCAAGAGTCATTTGCACCCTTCTTGTTCATCTCCTTTTCCCCCCTCCCGGAGTTCCCCCCGGGCTCCCTGGACCCCTGGGCGCTGCCGTTCACTGACAGCCCCCCGCCTCCACAGCCAGCACCCCTGGAACCGTTCCTGCAGCCCCAAGGGTGGAATTCCTCGTCGCCTATCTTCTGCCCCCGAGCTCTGCGCCCTCCATCTCTTCAGCTTCCCCACCTCCCCCCAAAAAAACCCTCAGCACCTCCCTGTCCTGCTAACTACGAGCTTCCCACACATGCACCTTTCCTCGGTTAGCCCTTCCCTCCCGGAGCCGGCTGAGGCTTTACTTTCCTTTCCAGCATCCCTGCATACTCCCAAGGCTTTCTCCCTCCCTCTCTCCTCCTCCTCCTCACGTCTTAGCCCTACACACCCCGGTCCTGCTCTCATTCACACTCAGCTGTCCTGCTCCTCTCCCACCGGCTGCAGCACATTGCCCGGAGCGAGCAGGGACCCACAGCACAGGGTCGGGCAAGATGGTTCTGGAGGGATTTTGGAGGTGTGGGTAGGGGTGTGAGTGCGTGAGGGGTCCTAGATGGCCTGAGCCGCAACAAACTCATCACCTCCCAGCACTCTCACAGCGGCAGTGGCAAACGGCAACAAACCATCACAACACAACGCCGGACAGAGATCATCTCTTAATTCAAAGCTATTCTTAGTAAATAAATAAATAAATGTAAAATAAATAAATAAAAAAGCAAAATGCCATTTAAGTAAGAGCTGATCTGGCATTTAAAAGGCTGCTGGGTCCAACCATTTATTAGGCTGTATTTGCAGGGGAGGATTAGCTCGTGCATCCATTTTCAAGAATTAACAGCCATTCTCTGCTGCTGCACCACAGTTTGGCACTCTCTGCTGGTTCCCCCCTCTTTGGGTTGCTGCTTAAAATATTATATATTATTTATTTATTTATTTATTTTTAAATGAATACTGAATGACCTAAATCCTGGCTGCTACTTGTCATGGCTCCCACAGAATGACTGCACTGATGCACTGACACATTCAAGCTGCACCTCTGCCCAGCTGGGGTAGCTTTGATAAAGTTGTTGGGGAGCAGGGGAAGAGGGATTGTCTTGCTATGGCTCCATCTATGCTCCTAATCCTGTGATCCTTTTACTGCTGTCTCTCTAACACCAGATTCCCAGTTTGACCACCCCTTTCATCCCAAGGGGTGAAGGATAGGAATGCCATTTGGGCTTGCCAGGTGCAGTGCCTGGCCTCTTTCTCCTTCACATCCTCCTTCAGTCCCAGCCTAGAACTGGCTGGAAGCCCATCAGCCAGCACCTGCTTCATATTTTCCCTCAGCTTTCCTGGCTTCTGTTGCCACTGACACCATTGCAGCAGCCACCCCTTAAAGCAGAGGGCACTGTGAGCATGTGTGCATGTGGCTCCAGCCATTTGTTTCCCCTACTCTGCTCCAAGGGACTTTGGGGGGTTGCCTCTTGAAGGTATGGGGGTAGATTATATGAGAGGGGAGAGCTCAGTAGTTACAAGGGCTTCCCACTACTGCTAGTACCCTGGTCAGGTGATGAAGAAGGAGCATCCTTATTCCTCATCCCCACACCCATGCTGTTCTCAGACATCATCTTCCCACCCAAAAGAGTATGAGCTGTGAAATTAATGGAAACCCAGCAATTTCAGGCTGGAGACAGATTAAAATACGGGCCAGATACCTATGGAGAAGGGGCAGATATCTACAGAGAAGGCACAGATCAGAAAAAGGAGGATAAGGATGGGTCTGTAGAAGGGGAAGGGGAGTAAAGTGTAATTCCAGTGCACAACATTCCTGGAAAGAAGCAGTGTTAGGGATCTGCAGAAAGGGGAGATGCTGTTGCTCAGCTGGGCTGTCACAGCAGTTCTTGGTCTCACAGAGACCGTGTGTGTGATGAAGGATTCAGAAAGCAGCCACCTCTCATTGGTAATGGAGACACCCAGCTGGCTGGGATGATGGTGGGTGGCTGCAGCAGGTGAGGGAGAGGATCCCCACACAAGCAGAACACACAGATTCACATGGATGCAGCGACACTGGATGCAAAGCAGCTCCCACACACATATCCCCAAGGACTCCCCGTGAGTCAGAGCCCAGAGTTCACTGTGCCAGATGTTTGGAGCAGCTGGATCAAGGATTAAAAGAGGCAAACAGAATGGATGGGGGTGGCCATGGCACTTATATTCTTAATGCTTCACACTGACATTTTAAACGGGTTCCCTATAAATACAAATATATAAGGCTCTTTACCTTTGCTCTCTTCCTTCCCATCCTCCTCTCCCTTCATTATCATCTATCTTGCAGAACCCATAAAAGTAGTCACTGCCTTTTCAACTGATGGTAGATTATTTTTTCCCTACCAGGAATTTTTTTCCTCTTATTCTGATACTATTTTAAAAATAAATAAAACGAAAGCTTCCTGTGCCACTTTGTAACGTCATCAGTAAAAAATAAGCATATCAGTACCTGGATGAAGAGATATAATGACTACATTTTCTGAGCCCACTACTAGCAACGTTCATTATTTCTGCAACAGTAGCATCTATGGACACTAACACATTAGGCAAATCTGCACATGCTCTGAAACTCCACTCTGAGGAGTTGATCCATACAGAAAATCACAGAGGTAAAAAAAAGTATGAAGTCTCCAGGTATGATCAGTATCTTCAAAGAGCATTCTAACCATTCCACCACTCTAAGACTAAAAGCAATGAAGCTGAAGGACTACTAATTTGAATTCTCTTCAGTTCTAAAATTAATAAACCTGTGGGACACTGGTAGCACAAAGACAGAGTGTGGACAAGAAGGTGAGATCATGAAAATGATCCAGATGCTGCTTTTTTACAAAGTTGTCTGTAATATAGGCATAAGCATAAGCATAATAAGAATATGATTTTATTTATATATGTAAAACCTAATCAAAACAACACTATTTACTCCCTACTAGAAAAGGAGGTGAAGATGGAGCAAGGTGGGAATCTATCAGTCTAGCATGCTTATAGTTCCTGATATAATTAAAATCAAGATAATTATTATTGGTTCCCAGGAAAGCGTATGAATGGCAAGTCTACAATGCAAAAGGAGAGTTTAAAAGTGCAAATTATGCTTTACAACACATTGTAAAAGAAAATAGTAGTCTGCCAGTGCATAATAAGGGTGCTACTCTCAGAATCCTTATTTGGTGTTGCCCTTCAAACCTCAAGGAAAGTGATGGTCTGGCTTTATATGTCTATTTTGTAGAGATTTGCAAATAAACTATATGCTCTCTTTAGACTAAATATGGGGAAATAGGTTTTTGTAGTGTGCAGTTCACCTGACCTACCTTAAACATTTATTTTAGGGTGATGAAGAAAGAGGCATGGCTGCTTCTCTTCACAGATTCTGAGGGGTACCTATTCCTCATAAGGATATCTGTGTTGTGCTGGTGTGCATTTAAGGAATCTATGAGTAATTTTTGGCTCTTGGCTGTGCGTAGGTGTAAATGAGGAACTGAAATGCCCAATGCTGCCAAGACTGTTCTAGTTCTGTGCAAGGAAATGGCCCAGCTCTTAGTATTTGGTAAGACTCAGAAATCCCAGACTGAGCCTGGCTGTGACACTACTTCAGCGTTACGCAGTCCTTGGGTAAGTATCCTTATGCTTGCAGATTGGAGGTGTCTGTCCTTTCTTGGTCTGTCTCTTGTGTCCATTATTAGAAAACAGGGCAAGGGAGAGTAAGACCAGAATACAGACCTCTGAGAAGGATGCATGCAAGACTAGTGTGAAAAGAGAAGCACAAACTTGTACATATCTACAGAGATTTCAGTGAGTAATGGGATGTGTCAAATACAACTAAAAGATGCCCCCAGATTGGCCTACAAATCATTATTTAGGAGAATTAAACCAGTTTGCAGGACATCTGAATATAAATCTAACACAAATTTTTTAATTTATTCTATGGAATTGTTCTAGATGTCCTCCCTTTAATTTCTTCTTTGCTCTTTCCATTCCATGTCTAAAGTGGCAGGATTTGCCAAAATGGGTAGAACTTTCACAGCAATAGAGCTCTCAGATTCATATTAATTCAGGGTCAGTAACTCCAACTGAGGAAATTTGACTTACATTTTACCTTTATGAATAAAGCTATTATTCCTATTAGTCAAGGTCTCTATGAAGTTATTTTGCTATAAACATGTTCAATTTTGTAAAATTAATTTTTAAATGTGATTTCTTCTGCTTTTCTCTATTATTTTCCATATCTTTATGTTAAATATGTATGCATTTTATGTCTATCTACCATCTCAGAGGCAATTCCCATCCTTGTTTTCCACTAAAGGATTCCAGTGCCCTTGAAAAAATAGACTTAAAACTCATGTATGAGGATTTTAGTTAAAGGCAATCAGAATGGAAACATTAAAATGAGAGTTTGGAGTACACATAGACTTCAATACTGAAATTTGCAGAAATGAAGGTGACTCTCCATTAAAAAAATTAATAAATAAATAAATAAATAAATATTAAAAAATTGTGTCATTCAAAATCTGAAACTGGTTTTCCTATTTCTATTCAGCGTGTTCAGATCTGAGTGGGGGAGTGCTTCTAATAAGGTTGGAAGAATGTGAAACCTCCAATTATGCTGCCATGTGATATGCTATCATTGCTCTGCAGTGAGAGTAGAGTATTGAGTGAGTGAAACTCAATTGGTAGGTTCCTGCGTGGTTTTGAACTCACCACTGTTTACATGTGCACTCCAGACCAGCATCTTCTGCTGAACAGCAGAGAGATGATGGGGACAGGATTTTTGATTTTGCAAAGCCACCAAAACTATTCATAATGACATCAGATCTTTGCCATTGTAATTGATTCATATGAAAACAGAGCAGGGGAGATGTAGGTTCTGAAACTGGTTCTTCCATGGGAACTTTGTTCATCACAGTACCCAAAATTTGCTCAAATATAACATATATCAGAGATACAGAATATGTTTTTTATAGACGAATTTTATTTCCATTGTTGAGAACCACCCTTTGGTTGAAGAGACACCCTCAGGACTACCCTGCATGGAAACAAACATAACAGAATGAAAACATGATGACTTTCAGGTGAATAAAACTGTCCTCCAAATGAAAGTGGCAAAACATTACTGCAGTGATACATACTAGTCACTCCACTGGTGAATTTCAGCTGAAGCAGTGTTGTTTCTAGCTATTTTTGGCCAGCTAATTCCTCCCGCTGACACAGTGGTTTGATTCCTGTTCCCTCCATGAACAAAGGAGGTTGGCAAAAGACTGGGAAATACGTAGCACAAAACAGTCTTGCTCCAGCAGAAACACAGACTAGAATCAGCACGTGGCTGCTTGGCAGTCCACTTACCACAGAAGGTGACTTGGAGCCAGCTCTGCCTCCTTCCTTGTAGTTCTTTCTGTGCAAAACATCAGGTGGGAAAGATAACTTGTAAAAGACACAAGAGACATAGTCACAAAATAATTTCAGCCTTTCTCTCCTTCCTGTAGAGCATCAAAGGAGATTAAAAAAAAAAAAAAAAAAAAAAAAAAGAGAGAGAGAGAAAGAAGTAAACCCATCAGTAACCAAAAAGGGTCATATGTTTGGTATGCAGCCTGAAATTACAAATCCCCAATACTGCTTTTCCAGGTAAACAATTATTGTAGTTACCATAGGAACACTGAGTGGACAAAAAGTCTTTGTATTTTGAAGATGACTACTTCTCTGACACCAACAAAGAGAATGTATGTTGTTCAGAAATTTATAGTTTCTGCTCAAATTAAGTTTTTGCATGGCCCACTGAAGAAGCAGGTTCACAGCTTTTTTTATTTTATTGGCATGACTTCAAGCAGTGAGCAAGCTCTTGAGATTGTGAACCAGGTTCATTCCAGAAACGGAAGAGGTTGGAGAAGTAAATGAGTAATTACATGACTGTAAACTATAGTTAAATACCAAATGTATTTCTGATCACTTACATATTGATCTCTTTTTCCCATTAGGTAAATCTATCTATACAAGCAGCCCAAAAGCTTGTTCTGTCAAAGTGAGTGGTGCTCACAGTAGCCATCCTTTCTTTATGTAACAGGATAGATTTTTTTCTTTGAATATCATTGCCAACTAAAAGGAAATATAACAAAAGGAAAAGCAGCTTGGGTGTTGGGTGCTATATGATATTTTATGTCTAGCACAGCTTTGTTAAAATAAATTAAAAAACAAACAAAAAAAAAACACAGTAGGACAGTCATTTATAATTAGTGTTTTCTCAATATCTCTTCTGTCTTCTTCACTGATGGTCAGAACAGTTAAGCCATGGTACTGTGCTGGCTGGATAATTTCATTGCTCATGAATCAAAATTATTTTCCAGTAATGTCTGATAAGCTTAGGGATTGCTTGTGGGTACATAGTGGGATTCTCCCCATCAAACATGTACTATGGTAATGTGATTTTCAACTCTAGTTGTCCATACTCCCTTCATAATCAATGGAGAACTGGTACTTGGGTGATGCAATTAGTCTCATTCCTGTGCAGGTTTCAGATAAATTTACCATAAAAATGACTGATTTGTGGAAGCAAGACTATCTAGCCAAGGAGCAGCTACTTCCATTATGAATTGGTACAGTTAGGTGACAGGAAGACCTAATGCTAAATGCTTTTCATTAAACAAGAGAAAAAAAAAGCATTTAAAAATTACCCTGTTAAGCTGTGGTGGCTTCACACTGATGACTAGCTAAACCCCACCATACTGTTCCCTCACTTTAACTCCTCAAAAGAACATCTGATGAAAATATGATGAAAAGGGTCTTAAGGGTTGAGATAAGGACAGGGAGAACACTCAACAACTATCATCATGGGCAAAACAGACTTAGCATAAGGGACATTAGCGTAATTTATTACCTATCACTAGCAGACTAGATCAGTGAGAATTAAAAGCAACATAAAACCACCCTCCATCCATGTTCTTCCACCTCCTCCCCCCAAGCGGCACAGGGGAACAGAGAATTGGGGCTGCTGTCAGTCCTTCATGCTTCATCTCCGTTGCTCCTTCATGGTCACTCTCTGCCCCTGCTCCATGTGGGGTCCCTCCCACGGGATGCCGTCCTTCCTGAACTGAGCCTGTGGGGGCTGCCCACAGGCTGCAGCTCTTCAGGAACTGCACCCACATGGCTTTGTACCACAGGGTCCATCCATCAGGAGCAAACAACTCCAGCATGGGTCCCCCGTGGCTGGGCGGCAGCTCCCCCCAGATCCCTGGAGTGGGCTGGAGCTGGCTCTGATCTGACATGGGGCAGTTCCTGGGCTCTGCCCACAGAGACCACCCCTGCAGCCCCCCTGCTACCAAAATCTTGACATGGAATCCCAATATATAGGTAATTGTCAATATAGGTATAAACTTCTGTTTAGGGGGAGGAGGAGTGAGCAGAACAACTGTCTGCTTTTTCCCCAGCATGGGCCACTAGCTGAATATGAAGTTTAAATGTTCACTTTTCCACTTTTTCTGTGTTTAAACATTCGGCTGTGGAGTAAAGTAGCTCAGAGACCTAGTGTACTCAAGAGCACTCCAGTGTTCATTTGAACAACCTACCCAATCGTTCATATTTCTAATGCAGCTACTCCCACAGCATTAAGCTGATAGAAGTGCTTATCATAATATAGACCCACTGATATTCCCTATATGTATTCTGAAACCATATGAGAAATCCCACTGTGGCCCCAAGAAATTCTGAGACAGAATTTCAGACTTAAATATGATGAAAAAAGAAATATATGAAAAAAAGATTTGGTTAGAATTTTGACTCTAGAGAAAGGTTGATGGATGGACATTTGGATCATCTCTGAGGACAGTAGAATTTTAAAAAGTGTAAAGAAAGAGTAAAGGTACACCGAAACCCTTCTTTCTCCCCCTGTGCTTTGGTAGAAAGAAATAGTCTCAATTTTAGATCTAAAAAATACCAGTACAGATCTATTACTCTGATATAAGAAAGGTACAGGAAATTCACAAAGTTTTCTAGTAGCTACCTAGAAAAGGCTAGATGTTTTTATCATGCCAGTGAAAGCACGCTGATGAGGGTAAGGGGAAAAGAAATGAGTCATTATGTCAAGTCAACAAAGATGCTTATCATGTACATTTACTGCACCCTTATTTATTACACTTATTTATTACCCTTATTATTTATGGGCCATATACACGTAGTTGCATAAAGCAAATATCCTTACTGTAGAGGAACTGTGCACTCCCTGTTTCCTACTCTTTTCTTAAAGGAGGTAGTTTCTTGTTAAGAAAATAAATTTAGAAAGGAAGTAGTCAAAATCTGCCATACCCTATTTACCTGATGGGAAGCTGGAGTAAGAACACATGCCTAGCTTAAATTTCATAATATCCACAGCCTGTGCTAGGACAGAAAAATACTTATTCCCATACAGGCAGATGGTTTCTTCATTGGTCCTGTCAGTACCCACTGAATAAATGAAAACAAAGAAAAATAAAGGACCAGATATGACAGAGAGAAACAGCTTCATCTCTTGTGGCTGGAGGACATGACATGCCATTTGGTTACATGCAATGATTAAATTGCCATAACAGCTATGAATATGTTGCAGGAAAAAACAAACCAACCAACCAAACAAACAAACAAACAAAAAAAAAACCAACAACAAAACAGAATTGTTTTAAGCAGAGATATAACCTTATGCTGTACAGAAAAATAAAACAACCCACAACTTTCAGTCAGCAAGTCAAAGTTCAATATATAAAGTGGCCTCAGAACCTTACTTTGTCCACTGGTCTATTCTAATCACAGTGGAAGGAGTAAAACACAAGTCTCATAGCATGGTCAATTAGTTTGTTAAGACCATGTTTGAGCAGACAGCTTCATTCTATGGTGATGCTTGTAGTTTTCCATTAAACAGCTTCAGTTTTCTAGGCTTTTTACGAATACTGGTACTACTTATATTTCCAAATAAAGCACCATGAATTTGCTTACATGGCATTTAATAGTTTGGAAACCAAGGATGTAAAAGCTTGCAGCCTGTCTCTGAGATTGACACTACTGGCATTATTCTTTCAGTAGCATGAGGAGACCTGTGAATTCTCCAGAAATACTCATTAACAATCTCAGTCAAGAAATAAATCTAAAGAACAAGAGTTAAGTGTGGAGGAAGACTGTGAAGACACTGAAGATAGTACAATCAGTTTGGTAATGATGTGCTAATTTAAAGAAGACAGAGAATATACATTGCCAAATTATCTTTGTAATGCGATTCAAGAAATTCTTTCCAACTGTAACAAGTTTGTTGCTTGTGTTGACCGAAAACAAATTAGTCCTGTAGCCAGAAGCTTATTCTTATTCTAAGATTATTTCTACAACACATGAGAGAGTTTTAAAATAACATTAGGAAAATCACTTTAGCCATCAAAATATTCAGGACTTTGTCCTTACAATTCAGCATAGTACCTAAGCATGCTACCAGATCACTTGAACTGATAGGCAGTATTTATCTCACCTCACTTTGGTCTTCTGTAATATAGATTCATTATTTTTTCTACAACTCTGTTCATGCCAAGATGCAATGTCAAGATATAATTAAACAAACTACATTCCCTTTTCAAAAATCATAAGCTATAAGACACAGAACTTTGCTCTGTTGCAGCCCTATAAACTGCAGTCCTCTGGGGTTTTAATATCACAACTGTCCATGTAAATTAAGTTTTATGGGTTTGCTACTATTCCAAAGCCCTGCAGATTATCATCTTGCTGTGTGACCTTCTCCTGAACCTGTTAAAATAATCAGGATTTTGATATAAGTGGAAAAACAAAATAAGAAGTAGTTAGCTCTACATATTTTAGAGCTCTCCTTTTCCTCACTTTCATATCATTTCTGTGATTTTCATGGGGACATTGAAATGTCAGTCTTTCAATGTTGTCATTATTTTGGGGGGGATGGGGAGAGAGGAAGAAGGAGAAAGGAGAGTGGGGGGAAGACACAGGACACAGATGGATGCCACTATCAGTTTCCAGAGTATGAAATGAAAAATGCTCAAGTAGACCCTTAGATAGTAAGCAGTAGAATCTCCCCCCATACACACACACAGATACAAACACAAACACACATACACACACACACACATAAATATCAAATGTGGCAAGTGCAGATAGAAGTCCCTATGGTCATCAGGAGGCAGAAGCAGTTAGTACATCTTCATTTTACAGAACTGGGAACTTAAACTCACTTTACTGGTCAACAGAATAACAAAGAGATTACTCCAACCTTCATCTAAGCCTACAGACCAGTTATACAAGAAAGCATGAACCTTTGATTTTTGGAATTAGCTTCTTGTTTATAATTAGGATGACAAAATTAATAAATTAAATCAGAAAACTTGTCTTCCAAAGCTAAGACTGTAAAAATGCCCTTCTATTGTAGTCCCATTAGTTTGACCATGTTGTTTAGGATTGTCATGAAAAAAAAAAGATTTTATTAATTTTACTTAACTTTTTGCCTTAACTGAAATATAACATACAGCAAGAGTCATCCCTGATTATCCCTTTTAATGGACACACTGTAAAAGAACTCCAGAATTTCTGGGGAAAAAAAAAAAAAAAAAAAAGGAAAGAAAAAAAAAGAAAAAAAAAAAAAAGCCATTTTTATATCGGGGTTCCTTTTAATGGAGACAGAACACTGAGCCCAGTCTGGCAGACTCACTGTATCTTTCCTAAAAGCATTGAGCTGCTGTCAAGTGCTTACCATCCAAGGCTAAGTTTGTATGGAGGAACTGATATTATTTATAAAACACTATCATGGGACATTGTAGATCTAGAGTTGGTTTCTAACAGTTCATAGCAGTTTTCTATGTGATCTTTGGTGTGTCATCTTTTTTTAGTTCACTTCATAACTCAGTGTCTGTAACTCCATAGAAGGAATTCATCTAGAGCTCTTCTAGACTTCAATCATGATGATTTTAAAGGATGGCTTCTTAGGTTTTTTGTTTGCTTTTGTTCTGTTTGTTTGTTTGTTTTTATGTTTGTTTGTTTGTTTTCCCCATAAGAACATGCAAATTACACAGATTTATTAAAAAAAAAAAAAAAAAAAAAAAAGGGTTTTAATTGGTTTTATATTTAAAAAAATATTTTTTGTAATAAATCCTAAATAGGTAACAATTGCAAACAATAACAAACAATAATGAAATAAAAGTTAATAAATTAAATACAGCATTCCAAAAGAGTTCAGAAACTGAATATATTCAAAACTTACAGACAATGGATATGCTGGAAATAAAAGAATGACTCAAAAAAATGTAGCAGAATAGTAAAAGTCTGTTTACACTTGTTATACTACTATTTACTGTCTACTCCAAAGGATAGTATTGTAAAGCAAATATATTGACGAGTTTTTGACATTCAGATGCTCTAGAGATAGGAGGCATACATGGATATCCTGCTCTGATGAGTTTTCCTGTTCTACATGAGAACACAAAGTTGGAATCTCTGAACCTTCTTACAGTTATGGTTGCAGAAAGAACATGCAAAAGTTCTTTTAACATTTAGAGACCTAGTAATTGTGTTTTCTTGTTGCCTCTTCCCTAGACTTGCCACAGAAATAAATATATAAATAAACAAACAGGAAAAAAAAAAGACTTTTACTCAGAATGAGTACTGAGATGCAGACCTCAATATATTTTTTCCACGTGTACGAAAAAGCCATTTGTTCTGCAATAAAAGCTGTTTGATATGTTGCCTCAAAAGCACTACAAGAAAGCTGATAACATACTTCACCATTTTAGAGACAGCAAGGACCACGCATGCTCCATGCAGTTATCACCTAGGAAACAAATGATTGCATCTTATTTTTGGCATAAAGCTGTAGGTGTACGAAAGATCTGAAATGTGCTCCCACACAGTACTGAACTCATTCCTCATGATGCCAACAAGAGTAATGAGTGGAGCTGTTGGGAAGCACCTCCTAGCGGTAGCCGGAGAACCACCCACGGGTACTAGACATTATGTCAGGGCTCCTCACCGCATGCATTCCCCAAGAACACTGTGTTACGGCCTGCATAATGCAGAAGTCAGGCCAGGCAATCATAATAGGCTCTTTGGGCTGAAGATCTCCTAATAAAATCTGTGAGGCACCCAGAAGCAGCGTGCATCAAGATGTAAAAGCATTCAAATGGATTTTAATGAAACAATTAATTTAAGTGCTCTTCAGATCTTGATGTAAATTGCCTCTGCATCACAGCTTTACAGCGGGTTGCCTAATAAATTGATAGATTTTAAGGCCAGAAGGGACCATTACAATCATCTAACCTGACTGTTTGTATAGTACAGGTCAGAGAATCTCAGCCGGAAATTCTGTAAGTAAAGCCAGTAATTCTGGATTAAGCAAGAGCATCTATTCTTGAAAGCCTTCCAAATTTAATTTAAAGATTTTAAACAATATCCACCAAAAGTCCCAGATAAATAGAGTAATGAGACTTTATCATAACTCAGTGTTAGCATCTTATTTTTAATCTTTAGTTTCTGGATTTTTACCTAATGCATCATTTCATGCAAACAGCTTGCAATATAACTAACCTACCTGGAAATAACTTGATTATGAAGTCTTGTGCAGATCTGCCAATCACAAACTATGTATGTTTACCTTTCCCTCTTTTTTTTTCTTTTCTTTTTTTTTTTTTTTTTCTCTGCCTGAAGAGCCATCTCTATAACATTCTTAACAGAGACAAGTTTGCCCTCACTTTGGTTCTGTGGATCAGGTTTTACTACAGGGGGAAAGTCTGCAAAGCAGTGTCAGGCATAAATTTATAGGGAAATGGTTACTTTACACTGTCTGTCCACACGGGCATGTTTAGCATAATAACAAAATGGTGATTAATTCCTCTTTCAGAAAGGAGTGAGCTCCTGCACTACTCATTCACAATATTCCTTATTTCACAGTGGCTTTCCTCCACAGAAAAGCCCACCATGCAAAACTATGTCTCAGCCTAACCTTAACAAAAATATGTGCCACCTCATAGCAGGAAAGATCACTTAGGATTTGTACCCAGAAAGAAAATAGAGTGACCCCTTCTAGAGAGCTGCACATTAAAATGGATGATGTTTTTATTGAATATAATAGAATAATAAAGATAGGTACCATTTAATAACATAGTCTGCCACCATTATAATTTGTAGAGTTCACTCCATCTGCATTGTGATGGTCCTTCCGCTAATAGGAAGATGAACTTTTTCTTTTTGTCTATACAGTGCCTGGCACAACAGGATATATGGTTAGGGATAAATGCATGTTGCTATAGCAGAAATAAAAAATGCTAACCATAGTTTACTTCATTGGGACTCAGTGTACACATATGGTCTGTCCATATGGAGCTGATTTCTTGATGAGTTCCTTTATGTGGAGAACCTTATGGGTTCATCGATAGAAAATGTGAACTTTTCAGTAAGGGAAGTAAGTAGAGAAGCAAAAAGTAAAGCTGATGGCCAGAGGCCATAATGTTATTTTTCCTTTCAAATTTCACAAATTAAAAACAATGAAAAAATCAGCCACCCAGAAATTAAAGTCATGACTGCCTTGTTGATCATTAATTTTGGATACCACTTTGTGTCAAACAGTGTTAATGCTATAACCAAGACATATGCTAATAGAATTAATAGCTACAATAAATGATCCAGTGTGGGGAGGGCCACTTCTCTTTTTAAGCAAAATAATAGATAGCTCTATTCCAGCCTGATAATATTTCACAGCTTATAAACTACTGCTTGGTAGGCTGAGGTTAAAGCGAGCATCTAAAAATTCCATGTCCTGAGACATCTGCAAAATGGTTTCATCTTTGCAAAAGAGAAAGCACACAAATCGATGTTAATTACAACATTCATATTTCTGACATAGTCAAATGCCTTTGAAGCTTAATGATAACAACAAAGCTGAAATGAGCACAGGGAATGTAGCAAGATGGAGCTGAAACAAAGATCAAGTGATAGGAAAGCAGAATATTTCTGGCATCTAAACCACCACTTTGAAAGTCTCTGTCCATGGAAATAAGCTTGACCTCCCTCCAGAATGATTTTGCTCCTATTTTTGCAAACAACTCTCTTCAGAAAAGCTGTGCAGCTTTTCCTGCTGCTTCAGTGCCGGGTTTGTAGTGAAAGTGAAGTTATCACAAAGTAAAGATCAAAGACGATATTTTTACTTGGACAGTGATGACTTTTTATGAAAAGCTACAAGCTAAATAACTAGAGCTCTGTAGGTAGGTTTGAAGAGGTATAGATGTATATAATGGGTCACAGCTAAGATGTCTGCCTCTGCAGCCTTTATTAGAATTATTGTGTATTTCCATACATGCCTAAGTAAAGCAGACTCCAGAAATCCCATGCTAGGACTGCAGTTACTCCTATAATTAACGGTATTTGTTCATTTTCATTTTGACATTCTGTTGTCACTGTTTACAGCAAACTGTCCTAACCCCCTGCTTTTCTTGCAGTTTTCAAACTGCCTTAATGTAATTACGTTAAAATTGTGTTACAACTGAAAACAAGTCACACAATACTCTTTATTCCTGAGTCAGATTTTCTTCCTAATCCCTTGTTTGAAATGCACTCAGCAGAGTTATTCAGAAGCATCTGTCATTTACATTCATCTTTCAGGAACTATCACTTTTCAAGTAAAACAGCTTCAGAAGTGACCACCTAGTTCTTGCCCCTGGGCTGTTCAACACATACCTATATTCCACAGAGACGCTTGTATGGGATACTGTGAAACCGGAGTATGTGAAAGACAATACAAAGATGTCCACCTCTTGACAACCCTTATAATTAATATCTATCTATCTATCTATCTATCTATCTATCTATCTATCTATCTATTTATCTATCTATTAAGAGAGAAAAAAAGGGGAGGTGAAGGATACCTGGTGTCTGACAGCACATTCTGACCAGCACCCACACACTGAAAGACTGTCATGCACAAGCACAGGAGATTTCATGGCAATGGGCATGTTTTTCATGTACATGTATGTGTGTTGTGATGAATGCAGAACTGCTCTGGTTTCATATTGAATTTCATAATTATAATATTTAATTTTTTGTTGACTTTTTGCTTAGTAAGAGAGATGGATTGTAAAATGTCTCCTCTACAGTAGCCAGAGTCATAACATGTATTAAGTGAAATGATCTATTACACAGGCCATGGTACTATAAGACTGGAAGTGTCACTTTGTAATTAAAGTGTCAGAACAGCTGGGAAGATTTATAAGGATGATATAATGAAATTATTATTCTAAGGTTTGTCTGTTTCTTGTAAATTTTGTCTGCCACTGGCATGTGCATTAGCCATGTGATATTTATAGCATGGGCTTTCCAAGCATAGTTTCAGGGATTAATGTATGAAAAATTAATGTATAAATCTTTGAAAATCAGATTAGTAGGATACAATAATAAGAATATTGTCAAAATAAGAATAATGGCCTGGCTTCCCAATGTGTTAATTCTATTTTGTGGGGCTCTGAAGACATAGCACAGGTTTAAATGTGTTATGCCTTACACATAACACTGTTGGATCTAGCTGAGTGCAGATTCATTTTGCCCAAGGGAGTCCTCCTGTGGAGCACAAGCTAAAAGCATTGAGGATGTGGCAAAGCAGAGGGAAAGGTGAGTTCACAAATGGTGATACTTATTGCTCACAACGGTGCTTCAAAGCTACACACATAAGTAAATATACATCACTTCTTTAAAGGATTTCAAGCTCTACTCTGAGACAATTCTTCATGCAGTTAACATGTTCAACATACATGTAAACATGGTGTTCTACTTATGTCACTACTACAACGTATTTCCAAATGCTTTTCAAGTGCTGAGTTTATTCTTCACAACTTATAAACACCATAAAAAAAGAACATAAACTAGTTAGTAAGATTCTGTTTCAGATCACGACTCTTTCATGTACATATCAACACAAGAGCTGGGTGTCTAACTTTCTTCCACTTCTGCCATGGATATGTAGGGCAGGAGGCAATTGTCTGCAGATAGGTATCTGCTAATATATGGAAAACAATGGCGTGTTTGAGACTGCACTGGTCTGGCAAAACAGCATGGGAGGTGAGGGAAGGATGTGACAGTACACCACTGGGATATCCTCAAGACTAGAAAGGCACTGGGTGCCTACAGTTCAGTGGTTGAATCTCTCCTAGTCAATGTGTCTGGTGGCACCCATGGAGAGATGAATAGATTCCTACAGACATATTCAGTTGTTCAGAAAAATGGCATCTGGAGCCATTTGAGAAGCCTTAGGCTATTTCACCAGGTTTCCAGCTGCTTTTTGCAGAAGGTGCCAACCTGCCTGGTGGCATATTCTTCTAACCCTCTCCATCTAAAATTGCTCAGCTACATTCAAGGAACTAAATCCTTACCTTACCCATGACACCTCCATAGAGTTACCTGTATGCAGGTATCTAAATTCATGCATCTTAACTTGCAAAATAAATTGCATCTGTCAGATATCATTCTTGTTTTTCAAGAGGCCACACAAGCCCTTTAAATTCTAAAAACAAACATTGCAAGAAAATGTCAAAATAAATCTGTTTTAATTTGAAACTTAGCAATTTATGAAACATTTTGCACATGAGTTTGCTTGTGTGTTTGTTTGTTCTGAAGCCAGATTGTGTGTCTTCAGATCTCTGAACAAATCTTTAAAAGAAAGAAAGTCATTTTTTTCTTTGATAAATATAGATTTGGTCACTCCATACCAAACACAATTTCAGTTTGAATAACAGTGAAAAACATAAGAGGAAATTAAGACAGATCAAGATTCATGTTGAGTATTTTTAATAAAATATGTGGATTTTTCATTTTCAAATGGCATTGCAGGCAACCTTTCAAAAAACTGAAATGTAGCAAAACAATTTTAGATGAATTGTGTTCAGCCCAAAATGTAATGAAAGGTTTGGGATTTTTGTGAGAAAAAATAATTTTATTTCTTTTTCTTTTGAACTACGGTGAATTATTTTTTTTCCCAATGGGGGAAAGGGAGAATGAGGGGGGATGATTCCCTGCAAAGAGGAAAGAGAGGTGGAATACTACTGAAGATAACAGTAACTATTAATTATACTTATCCTCCAAAAAAGAGGATCCTCAGCCTTCTCTATATTGATGTATTTTTAATGAGCCTTTAAGTGAGCCCTCTTCCATTTTAATTGTTCTCAAAAGTCTCTCCTCTATCCCAGCATAATATGTGAAAATGTGAAATAGCACTAAGCAAACTGATGCAAAAAATAAAAATAAAATATAAATAAAATAAGTAAATAAATAAATATTAATGGTTCCAGGCATAAAAAAGTGGTAATGTAGTTATTATTCTATTTTCTACATTCCCAAGAACTACACAGAAACTGCAAAATCAGTCTCAAAAATCCTGATTCATCCTTGTTGTTTTTTTTTTTTAAGATAATCTTTAGACATTTACTAGACATTGCTTTACACACTATAATATTTAATGAAAATTACCTTTTTTTTTCATTTACACAATTTTTATGAACAACATATTCCATATCTTAAAAGCTTTTTTACTTTTTCCAAATATTACCTCTTCCAATATAATTTTTACTAAATTTAAATTTGAAACCACTGTGACATATTTTTATTTTTGCCAAAAATACTTTTTTAAATATATGTTTTCAGTAACTGGAGAAATGTCTTGGTCTTTAAACATACCACAAAAGCTGATCAATAAAAGAAACAAACCCTCTGGATGATTGCATTTTATTGATTTATCAAAATACTAATTATTTTCCAAGTTTTTCAGGATTTTTTCTTCATCTTTAACAATTCAGGTTTTTTTGTTTGTTTGTTTGTTTGTTTGTTTGTTTTTTAAACAGGCACAGTTTTTCTGTGGAGAAACAATTTGTACATTACAGATTATCTTGTATATCTACCTATTATAAGTGACATAGTACATATGGTAATGTTTAATGGTACACACACAGACACATACGTGCAAATGTAAATATGCTACAGACTTCCTTTACAGTAAACAGAAAGAAACAGGTTCTTATAGCATGCAATACAGATCATCATGAAACCATCTGAAAAGGTCATACAGATTACAACTAAAATTGTCCTTATGTCCTTATGTGTCCTTATGTCCTAAAATTGTCCACTGATTATAAAACCTTGTAGTAACTTACTAAAATGTGTGCTTCTACAGTGCTAGCAATAAATGGTATTTTTTTAAAATGAAAGTGATTTTAGCAAATAAATACTCCAAATTAAGGCTATTCAACATTATTAACCTTGGGGGGGGGGGGGGGAAGTTACTTATGCCTTGCCTTGTAATCATAATGGAGGGTGAGGAAGCTGAGGAATTAAAATGACATACTGGAAGAAGATTCCTATAGAGTTCAGTCTGAAAACCTACTGCTGTAGCTCTCAGCAAGGAAAAGACTTGAAATGAGTCCAGGCATGAATTTCAGCTTGGCACTCCCAAAGATATCCTCTTTGTTTGTTGTTTCCATAGTAATTTCATTCTGAAGTCAACATATCTATGTACTCTTTCCGTGAAAAATGGATATTTTAGTTTAAATCATTCTTCACATCTTCAGTAATATTCTTATAGATTTTTTTTGTTTGTTTATATATATGATATTGAGCTTTTCTTTCTGTTTGCAAAAAATATACTGTTCATTAGAAGGAAAGGCTACCTACCTCTTAATACTGTTTGTATTCCAAAATCTTGTCTAGAAACAAAATAAAGATTAAAGAACAAGTGATACTACAGGAATCTGTCTCCTCTGATTTGTCAGTACTTAAAAGTATATAGGCAACACAGCTTGCATTTAAAAGTGAGAGCATTTTTCTAGTCATTAAAAAGATGATTTGTATAAAATTGATGTAAACTGATCAGTATAGCTAAAAAAAAACGCACAGACAAGTTCATTTTTG
Source organism: Aythya marila (assembly GCF_965140915.1). Taxonomy (NCBI): domain Eukaryota; kingdom Metazoa; phylum Chordata; class Aves; order Anseriformes; family Anatidae; genus Aythya; species Aythya marila. Next base: position 9,141,646 of record NC_139042.1, read on the forward strand.
TGATAGATGTCTTGGGCAACTCAATCAACAGCTCATTCAGGGTTGTTTTTATTTCTGTCACTTTTAAGAAATAGGAAAATGTTTCAGTGAAGCTGAATGGAAAACAGTTCCATAATGGTGGGCAGCACATGGCATCTTTGCTGGATTCAAGGACTGCTTGGGCTTGGTCTGGTGAAGTAATGCATGGTTTAATGCAAGGTTAAGATCACTCTTCTTGCATCAGATGTCTGTGTTTTGTTTGAAACAAAACAAAAAACACCACTGCTGCACAACAACAGCTGGGGGAGTGAGAAGTCAGAAGCAGCCTTGCAGACCTTGGTGGAGCTGGCTGTCCCCCTGTGGCCCATGGGTCCCACATGGAGCAGATCTCCACACTGCAGCCTGTGGAGGAGCCCCCGGTGGAGCAGGTGGGTGTGGCCTGGAGGAGGCTGCAGCCCATTGAGAGCCCCCGCAGGAGCAGGCCCCGGGCTGGAGCTGCAGCCCGTGGAGAGGAGCCCACGCAGGAGCAGGAGGTCTGGGGAGAGCTGCTGCCCACCCATGGGGGACCCATGCTGGAGCAGTTTGCTCCTGAAGAAAGGACCCCGTGGGACGGAGCCATGTGGGCGAAGTTCCTGAAGAGCTGCAGCCTGTAGGCAGCCCTTGCAGACTCAGTTCAGGAAGGACAGCATCTCCCTGTGCTTATCTGAACCCTTGAGCCCTTTTCATTCGATTTTCTCCCCCTTTCCCTTTGAGAAGGGGAAATGAGAGAGCAGATGTGGAAGAGCTCAGCTGCCCAGCTGGGTAAAACCAGCACTGAAATTTGAATAGTTAATATAAAACATCTAGTATGGGAAACATCTCACCAAATTTTGGATGTTTATAATGCAGATATTGTAGAGGTAAATAGCCTAAGATCCCACAATAAAAAATGGAATTTATAATAATGGTATAATAATTAAAGGTGGATGTGTATTTCATTTACATTATTTTAGGTATTTGCTTTATTTTATGATGAGGTAATTTAAATTCTAAAATATTCCTCAATTCTTTGTAATTTTGTTATTGTTATTAGTTTTGCTAAAAATTCCTAAACTTAAAAGAGGATTTGTGTGGCCTTGTGACATGTTGCTTCATCTCTCTTCACTTCAGTTTCTTTACCTTTAAATGAAGGCAAAATAACTATATGGTATGCTAATACATAAAATAAAATATATTTATACTTCTTAACCATTTCCAGTTCTCTGGGTGACATAAATTATTCAAGGCACTTACAGGAATGTGTTGATCACACCATGTATGAATGCATACAAGAACAGTTAAAAAATGTAGTGCACTAGCAGACTAGTTTGGTCCAAGTATATGAGCCTATTATTAATTTAGCTAATATAAACTTTGGCTCAAAAGAAAAGCATCTGGGGTAACAAGGCTCCATAGAAACTCATGGCTACGTATTTGTAGTATCAGGAATCTGTTCTTCCTTCTAGATTTTAGTTAGCACAAATTTATAGGAATTATCTGTGGCCCAATTCCAATGAAGCTAATTGGGACACCTTAGAGGTGCAACCTGATTTGATGTATCAGGGTGAAAGGACTAGTAGAGTTCAACCCCACGGTATTAAGGATGACGCAGGAACCAAAGGGTAAAATCCCATGGCTTAAGTTACAGAAAAGGTCAGACAAGGAGACATTATTGCCAATTTAGTCTTCAAAATGACAGAGTTCTGAGGTTTTCCCCATGGTATCAAACTGTTTCAGGCAGCAGTTTCACAACCCATATAAATGATATAGATAACAAGAAGGAAGAAAACACAGTGAGAGCAAAAGTATTGTTCTATCACTTCACTGCTGTTACCATATATATTTTGCAGAAGTGGCAGTGTGTATGGGGCATGGGAATGTGTTGAGTGAAGGGAAGGAAGGATTTGCCTCTTCGCTTCCCTGATAAACTATACTGCAAGGTCTGTATGCTAAATACAGTTGCAGAACTGACATGCTTCTTTGCATGGATGAATTCTATCCACTAATCTTCTAACATGCAGGGTATGTGAGCAATAAAAAAAATAAAATAAAATAAAATAAAATAAAAGTAATCCATGCAAAACATCAGTAATCTGACTAGAAAGGCTCAAGTCTGAATTTTTCAAGCACTGAAAGAGAAAAAAAAAAGGAGCTTTGCCCCCATGAAACAACGATATTCCCAAAAGCAGAGGAGAACTAATGCTTACTTTTAGTTCTAGGAGATCCCAAAATATCAGACCTAGAAAATTTGAGACATCACTGCATATAGAAAAGCTAAAGGAAAATGTTTTTAGGGATTTCCGAGCTTTATATATTTTCCATAGTGGAATCTTATAGCAGAAATCTCGAAGGACCCTGAACCGAGGCTGTCTAGGCTTTTAAGCAACACGTGCAAAATAATCAATATAAAATATCCAAAAATATGGGCCCCTGAAGTAATAATTTTTACAAAATAGATTGAATTCCAACTCTCTCTTCACTGATGTTTGACCGATAGTGGTGTAAGTGGGGCAATTAAAATTAATTACATACATATTGTCAGTAATTTTCATGCTATGGCCCCACTTTTGGTACTCTTCTCATGGTGTTCTCATCATTCCTCAGTGGTGAAGATTTCTTTGTTTATGCTGAAAGGCATATGCATATTGCTTTGCAGTTTCCACATGTTTAAACGCATTTTTACTGACATAACATTAAATGTGTTTTTGTCCTTTGTGACTGGAAGACCAAGTTCAAAATAAATCTGACTCAACGCTAAATCAAACTAAAATTTACTAACATATGTGAAGCTTCTTCCAGCAGAATCTTCTTGGTGTCTGATACTGAATTTATTTTCAAAGTAAAATAATTCGTTTCTGTTGTCAGTTGAAATGTCTCTAAATGACTAGTTCTACATCAGTACAAACCACTAAAATTTAACTGTTACTGAAATACTATTCTTTTGTCATACTCCACCACTATGTATCAGCTTGTTTTCCCCAACCACCTAGCAAACACAAGCAAAACATAGTACCTGTATGTTTAGAAAGTAGATAAATATTTCATGTAGGGAGATAAACACATTGTGTCTATTTTATCTAAGGACAGGAAAATTGGTGACAAAAAGATCCAGGCCATAAGCATGAGGATTTTGCTATGTTTTCTGTATTCTTGTAAACATATAAGGAATTATATAAAGTTCCCTTCAGAAATTCACTCTGAAGTCTTTACTTCTCTCACTTCCCAAGTGATCCGCTAAATCACTGCTTTCAGAACTCAGTCAGTCCTTTGCACTTACAGAAATTAGCCTTTTGATGCTACAAGGTTTTTTGATTAGCCACAAGGTTTTTTGATTAGCCACAAGACTTTTGATGGTCTTGACGGATTTGCCTTTTTGTCCAAACCATATTTTGACAAAAAGACTTTAATGTTTAGGCCAAGTCTATCACATGTGACTAGTCACAAAGGTTAGTTTAAACATTCTGGTTATAAGAATCTCTTACACATATATCAGAAATACTAAACATATTTTCTCTGAAATCTGTTTAATTTGTCTCAATTAATACCTTAGTACTTTGCACAACTGATGCATCCCTTGCTTCCCAAACTGTTTATTTTTGGTTTCTTCTACATGTATGTTCTCTGGCTTGAGGAGAAGAAAGGACTTCAAGAAACATACTTGGCCATTCATTTCTTCCAACTTTCTTTCTAGATAAATCTCCAAAGACCTGTAAGTGGTGCAAAGATAGTTATAATATCAGTGTGAATCACTTGGAAGAAATCTGTTTTGCTGGCAACAAAAACTATTTTTTTTTCATCCAGCTGTTTGCTTTTTATTCTGAAAAAATGAAAATAGGCCTACTTTTCATTTCTAAAAAAAAAAAAAAAGAAAAAAAAATAACAAATTTTGTATATATTAATTATTCAAGGATCCTTGCTGTTGAATATGAAGGAGATACATGTTGTAATACGTGTTTCCTCAGAGGGATTGTGGAGTCCTTCAAGAGCCTCCCGGACATGGTCCTGGTTACCCTGCTCTGGGTATCCCTGCTTGAGCAGGGGTTGGAGAAGGTGGCCTCTAGAGGTCCCTTCCAACCTCAGCCATTCTGAGATTCTGCGAGACTTGTGTTGTAGTAGAGACCAGAAAAAAGGATGGTGAACTCTGTGCTAAACATAATGCGATCTTCAGTGGGGCAGTATTTAATTTGTATTTGTCATAGGAGTGGTCAAACCAAGGGATTGCATTGTTCAGTATCCTGCCCCTACTACGGGCTGTAGCCAGCAACACAACAATGCCTGAAGAGGCATTTCTCTGGGGTGATCTAGCATCCTCAGACAATTTAGAGCTCAAAGTCTTCTGGAGCCAGAGTTAGTGTCTTTGCACTGAACTTGGCTTCATAAATTTTTCTTCCTGAATTTGCCTGGTCAGTTTTTCTACTTATGAATATTTTCATTAGCAAAGGATCTAGCAAATTAACTATAACTTACATGAAGAAAGATCTCTTTTTGCATTTTTTGAACATACTACCTCCTAACGGCAAAGAATGAGAAACATAAAAAGTCATTCCTAATTTACCTCTTTGTAACTCAAAACCATCAGCTATTATCAGAATCACTGAACGTTACTCTGAGGATTTTTTTTTCCCCAAACTCCAAGACATTTTGTTCTTTATTCAGAAAGTTTGCAGCATGAGAAACTGAGTTTCCTATCTGCAATTTGCATTAAATTGAAATTGAATGTCAAGGTCTTATTTATATATTTATTTAGCTGTGGATTAATTAGTGAAGTTCTACAAAGAAAGTCAAATTCAGTACAATTTGATTCTTCATTAGTGATTATTTGGATGTCGGGTGGAAATCAGAGACTACATCTAATATTTGAGTCTTTTGTGTAGCTGGGCCTTTGAGTATTGTCAGACATTTATGGAAGGTTAATAAGATTTTTTTGAATTCTAAACAATGTATGTCTTTTTCCTTTATCTTCCATATGCTTTAGAGAGGTTTAAATTAATAGAAATGTGAGTGGAGCTATTATAATTGCCTACTTTATCATCTGCATTTTCTCTCTGCAGTGATCTGGGACTGAAGAACCACATGATCTTCTCCACTCTGCAGAGCATGGGAAGCAGATGTGGGCCATTCTCCTGCAGGCACGTTGGACTTGTAGGTCGGCTTGTTCTTGTCCATTGCATCTCAAGAGGCCTTTCCTTGAAAATCTTGCCATAATAAGCAGATATGCAGGTAGCAGGCTGGGAGGTTAGGGAACATTTATTTTCCACTGATTCTTACGGTGGCTCAAGTTTCCATGTCTGCTGTGTATTATAGTCTCAGACAGCCTGGTTTTATCTGATCTGGTCCTTCTACTGCAGTTACAAACATAAGGGGGGGGCAGGTAAAGCAAAAACTATGGACATTAAGAACCTATTCAAAATAAAAAGACGTGATGTTTAAGGAGTTCTGTGATGTACCTGAAGATTTAATCAGCCAAGGTGCTCTTAAAGCCCAAAGGAGATAAAGCTTATTACAGATTAGGACAGTATTCAAAGGAAAAAATCAGAGTGCAACAAATGAGATTAATTTCTTCTGTACATATTTTCTCCATTCAAACTAGCCACATTTAATCACATTTCCAGTACTTTTTATCTTTAAAAGATATTACATATATTATATATTATATGAAATAGTCCATTATCTTTTCCCATCCAAAAAGTTTGGATTTATACTGGCAAATCTCTGGAATACATTTTAAAATGGCTGTAGAACTTTCCTCATCATTTTTGAGTGTTCAAAGGAACTTTTTTTTTTTTTTTTTTTTTTTGTATTTTGAAAGGACCGATTTATAACCAACATGAAATATGATTAAACATAAAATAAATAAATAAATATATGTGAACTAATCTGATGCATAAGTGGTCCCCCATCTATCTGCAAGCAATGGCAGGGCTTCATGGAATCCCAGCTGTGCTTGGCTCAAGAAGTTATATGAGGTGAACTCCGCCTCAGAGTCCCAGCTAGTTTGTACACACATACCTGTTCTGACTGATTCTCCCATTCCTTTCCCAAATTTAGTTTTTGACACTAAAGAACTGTTTGTCTTACTGCCAGGAGTATCTGAGACCTGCCCTTGTGCTAAATGTCACTCTTGTGTTTTTTTAATAAACCATTTGATTAACCTTTTTTTTTTTTTTCTTCTTTTTTTTCTTTTTTTTTTTTTTCCCCAATACATGCACACAAACAACAGACAGCTACTAGGAGTTTATTACTCTTTCCTGTCTCTGCAGAGCTGGATAAATGGAGCAGGACAAGCCTGTAAGAAGGGCCTAGAGGCATCCAGGAATAGAGTAGCACTTATTACACACAGCTCTTTCTGAAGAGGAGCCAAGCACGGTGGGCAACCCCAGAGGAAGGTCTGTTCATCTGTCCCACAAATACTGCCCCCACACACAGGTCAACCTGCAGAGAGGTAGGTTTATCAGAGAATACAGAAAAGGAGGAGTAAGATGATAGGTTATAACAGCAAAACTAAGATTCTGCAGCTGATGGAGACTCAGCAGTGGGGTACCTGCCGCAAGGACTAAGAATGCAGTTTAGCAGAATGGGAGAGTTAAGCCTGAGAGCTCTCCAAGAGAGCAAAGTCTGGCCTTGTTTCTCCTCAAGCTGTTTCCACTGCTGGTTTTGCATGAGTTAGAGTGTTTGTCTGACCCCTCAGCAGGGCAGTTCCCCTTGGAAAATAAGCAGAACATTAACCCAGCAAAAAATATTGATAGTTTCCTGGCAGGCTGCTGAAAACTTTCTGTGCTTTCAGCCTCAGTGAGCTGTTAGATGAAACGGGGATTTCCTGAACCACCACACTATTATCCACCTAGTTAAACCTGGGCCCTAGCCTGCTATCAAGGCCAAATTCACGTATCAGCCAGAGTAGTAAAAAATTGTGCGGTGTTTTTCGTCTGAAAGCTCACTTACCAAAATTTCCACTCTTCCCAGCATGCTCCCAAAACACAGAAACCAGTCTGTCTTTCAGCTCTGAGCTGAAAGCAGAAGTATAAATGGAGTGTAACAAAATTATAGAAAATATTCAGAAATTCTTCAGCATCCCCCTTAGCTGCTGTCTTGTCATCAAGACTGATAGGTATCAGATAGGTTTTGTGTAGCCCGCAGGAAAGATCGAAATCATATAGATTGATAGGGTAGCAGCCACTTTAACGCTGTCCACAGGAAAACTGATCTTTGTCTTTTGCTACTGTTTGTTACTTTATTGCTCTGATTACATTAACATCTCTTCTCCCTTGCTTTGGATAGCAGATCAGAGACTCCCTTTTTCATATTCCTACATATTTACTGTAATCCTCAGCCAATGTTTTCAGATCAGTGTGAATTCCTATTTTCTGGTGCACACTGTCTCTAGTGTTCCCAGTATCAGATCAAAATACCATGGGCACGTTAGAAAAGCACTGATACAGTAAAACTCATTGGTTCAATGTCGTTGAAATTTGTAGACTAACTTTGTGCCAGCAGGCTTTGTACCCAGTCAAGTATCATCTGTCCAAACATTTATGTTTCTTCTAGAACATGTATTTCTCTTCTTTGTATGTAATATAAAACCAGCATATAACTACAGCACTAGCTCCATCTTCTCTGTCTGATTTAGCAATGCTGAGACTGGGGATTCATGCACAGAGCAGGATATGTTGTTATCAGGAAGGGGGTTGATGTAATATTGCAGTGATTGCACTTATTAAAATTATGTGATAACATAATTTTAGCCTGGGAAACCAACTACTTCTGTGGATTCTTCTTCAGGAATTCAGGGCTAAGGCTGGCATGGGGTGGCAGGAGTCCTTGGAATTGCTGCACAAGCTAAGCTTAATCAAACTTTGTCTGCACTGAATTTCAGATTTGGGGCCTGTCATCCCACTCATGACTGAATATACCCACGGGTACGTCCGTCAGACCATCAGCTGTGCTGGCTGGATATTAGGCATGCTGCTTTTAAGTTAAAAGTTGATTATTTAGGGCATAGCCCACGGCTATGCTCCTTTCATACATCTGAATGGGTGTTTAAGCCTTATCTTCAAATATCATACCAAAAAGGGTGTGGAGATATTCGTCTTAGGCTAAAAAGCTTGTGGAATTTGTAGTCTGCTTCTCTTAATAAAGAGCTTTGATTCATAGGACTGAACTGAGCCAAATTCTTATTTTCTAATCAGAAACTTTATTTTTTCTCACCTAAGTATTTTAATAAATAAATAAATAAAATAATTAAATAAATAAGATTATAGATAGAAAGTGAATATTTTCCTTTTCCTTGTGTAATGTTTAAATGCCTAGCTTTTTAATGGCTTTTAATGATAGTCAGGACTCTTCTTAAACTTATCTTACTCATTTATCAACAGTTAGAAGACAGACATTTAATTCTAGTTTTAACCACAAAGTAGTATCTATGACATATGCAAAGTCATCATCCTACATCCACCAATGTTTTGCTTCTTCTGGGGGCTAGAAGACAGATTTGGCTCACTGGCAAACCACCGGGAAGAATAATAGCTCCATCTGGCACATGGGACATGGTGCAAGGGGAAGAAAAAACAATGTTTTGTCCTTCAGCTACCTGAAATGCAAGTTCAGCAGGAGCTCAGGCAAACCTCTGAAACCAGGTGCCTTGTGCAGTACATAAGGATGCTGATGCTGAACAACAGCATGTAGCAGGTAAGGATCAGAGAACACAATTTAAGCTTATTGGTTTGTCAGACTGAATTTCCTGGCTGGCTAATAGGCTATCTTTCCTTCCATTTGTCAGTGCTCTCTCATTGTCAAAAGGTCCTTGTACTCATCCGTCTCAAATAGCCATGTATTATTTTACTATTTCTCTCTTTAGAGAAGTTTTTCTCTCCGCTGGAACTGAGCAGCACCAACTTTCTTTGCGTATCCAGCCCTTGTTTCTTAACAGTTTTATACCTGGCTTTTAAAATATTTACAATTAAAAGTGATTCTCCACTTTCCCAACTGAGGTTTCACTGTTTCCCTGCTCAACATAGACAATTGGACCTTAAAAAACACCAAATCTCTAAAAAGTGTTAAGAATGATAGAGATACTATCTTCGCATTATTATGCAGGTGCTAGAAGTTTTTAAACCCCACAAATATTACCTGAAACTTTGATTGCCTCAGCATCAGCAGCCTGAATTTGAAATTTCCTGTGTTATCTTAAATACGTAAAAAATTATCATTTGGAAGATCATCCCTGTCAGACCTGAGGAGGCCAAGAGTTATTTTTATGAGCTGATACTGTTTGTGATTTAGATTGTTCCTTTTCTTTGCCCTTAACTACATAAGAAATCCATGGGTGGTGTCCATGTGAACAGTTTGGTTTAGCAATAGCAACATAGTGCTAAAAGCTGATTCTCACACCACAAGAATGCCAGCATGAGAACTTCAAGAAGATTTCTCACCGTGTTTGATGGTTTTCTTACCGATAACTACTGACTTCTCCAGAAAGCACTTAATGACCTTGTAATGAAAGCACAAGTTAGATATTAATTGTGTTACTCCACTAGACTGAAAGAGATACTTTACTGATCTAGTTGCAAAGTTTAGGGTGGAGTTAAAATAAGGACATGAAATAAAGCCCCATGCTAGCTTGTTGTCAAAGACTGCTTCCATGAGACACAAATATAAGGTAATTCATGGTCATTTTTGTTTTGGAATCAAGTAAACTGGGATACAGCCATCAAGCTGTTGTCTTGAGTGTTTTTGGATACAGAAAGCAGCATGCTTTAGCCGTGCATTTGACCCCTGCTCAAATGCAGAGACCCAGATGTGAGAATGAAATCTCTTGGTGCATGCATGCAGTGTGATGATGCTAATCCACTGGAAGAACTCAAGAAAGAATTCTTAGTCAAAAATACTAAATTCAGCTTGCATGAAAACTTCAGCTAGATATGTATTAGATGAAGAGTACATTAAATGAGTGCTGGGATGAAGCACAAGAGGAATGGAAAGTCTCATGAGGTCTTTTAAGTGACAAGAATTTTGCCTGGATGCAACATGTGAGGTGTGATTGGCTCGTGTTTTGGTGATTCTACAGTCATGCACAGGAATAGGAACACATATTGTCTTACTTGGTTAACTCTTATGGCTGCTTATATATGGAAAGCTTGATTTTCCAAATACTATCTGAATCACTCACAATTAATCAAAAGAGGCCTCTGCTCAGCAGTAGGTCAAAAAAGACGTATGCTACTCCTCAGTCACATTTCTCATTCAGAATTTCTCATTCATACAGTTTCACAGGGGATTCCTCTGTTAACTAGCTGTTTCAGAAACTTGTCATATGATAACTGTCAAGGCTTGCATTCTTTTTTTTTTCTTTTTTTTTTTTTCTTTTTCTTTTTAACACTGAACATTAAATCTCCTTTGAATATAGAAGTAAGATATTGAATGTATTTTTTTGTGTATGGTTGTCTGCATGTATTTGAAGGCTTGTCTGGTTCACTCTGAGGCTGTGCCTCAAGGCTTTCCCAGTTCCTCTGGCTTTTCAATGAAAGTTAATATATATATTTTTATCATTATCCTCAGAGATGGGTCCCTTCTCATGTATACCAGTTTTGCACTAGCCTCCATGGGAAGAACACTAAATGAAATAAATTGCAGAGGTTTCTGAAACAGCCAGGCAGAGAGAAAATCAAATAAATCAAGTAACATTTCTGTGATTAAATCTGTTTTACTAACATAGCATGGAAACCAGGGGAATCGGTCAAACAACAGTAAGTATCAGCCTGTGGTTAGAAACTTTTTTTTTAAAACAAAACTAAATAAAAAACAGCTCTTTTCTCATTGTTCTTCCTGCTCCAAGTGCCTCCATCACTGGCTCCCCAGCACCAGGACTAGGGGATAATCTCCCTGAATATCTGAGGCGTAGAAGCCAACAGGATTAAAGCACCTCGTGCTCCTCAGCACGGTCATGTGGTGAGCTGCTGATCCCAGCAAAAGGATTTCTCAGCAGAGTTTTCACTTCATTTCCCTATATGTTGTCCCTGCCTTCCTGACATTCTATGTACCATTCTCAACCATTAGGAAATAATTCACAGTGCCATTAGGAAATAATTCACAGTGCTTTTAGGAAAATAAATAAATTAATTAATTAATTAAAACACTCCTCTAATAACAACGACAGCCGAAGAAAATTGGAAAATCCATGTGCAATTTGCCCAGAAGGAAACCAACTGTTATCCTTTTAATTCAAGGGGCAATTTCAAAGTATGTATAATGTCCAATGTCTCTCATATCAATCCATTAGCTCTGATCAGGCTTTCTTAGAAGAAAAAGGAGGTGGGAGATCTGGAGTAACATACATGTATTGAGCAAACAACATAGATAGGGGATTTTCAGACTTCACAGTGGGAGAAAGACAGAAGTCAAGGCTTGTTTTCCCGGTCTTGCTGAAAGTACTTTTATCAAGTCTGTTGGCAAATTGCCTGTATTCTCCAAAAAACTGCAGAGATTCAGGTGCAGATTTGAGTGTAGTCTTAACCATTAATGTGCTATTGATTCCAGTGGAATTCCACTATTTTTGCTTGAAAAGTTTGTCAGCTCTCTTGTGAAGATACTTTGTCATATGCTAGCCTGGGAAATGTAGCTGATGCTGAAATATGAAAAATGCCATTCAAAATCATTTATTTGGTTTCTGCCCTATATGCACACTTAATATGACCCCAAATTTGTTTGCCTTTTCTTAAAAAAATAAAATGTAGTCTACCCCAAAAACATTTTTTTCATGTTCATATTCACTGTGCTTATTTAATTGGTCAGATTCTTCTGAGTTTTTTTAAACAATCATTTACACCAAAGCATACTAGCAACTATTTTGAAGACCCGACAGTTGTTTCTACATCCAAATTTTAATTTTACTTCCTCTCCAATTGCCAGAAGAAAGCAATCATGTGCTAAGCAGAAGATTAAAAATTTGTAATAAATGCCTTTATTTTGAAACCTGTAGGGGGTGGGCGAAAAAGTCAGTTGGCTTCCGCCCAGAACATGTGATAATCAGATTAACTATGAAGTGTATTCTCTGTGTAAATGTGCCCAGGGTAGGAATGGGGAAGGACATTGTAGGGTGTAGTGTAGCAGAAGTCAGCAGTGAAGCGTTCTCAGCAGAAGGGAGAAAATTCTTTCATACCCAGGACATTGCAGGGGTCAGAGAGGGCTCTCCATGCACTGAAGCATAACACTGATGTTCTCCTGCTGTTCTGTGAGGATGTCTCTGTTTGCCATGGGTTTCCTGCTAGTCATCCTTCAGCCATCCACCGGGCAGTTCCCCAGGGCCTGTGCAAACACCCAGAGCTTGCGGAGGAAGGAGTGCTGTCCTCTCTGGGATGGAGATGGGTCCCCTTGTGGAGAGAGTTCCAACCGAGGGGCCTGCCAGGCCATCCTTCTCTCTCAGGCTCCACTGGGGCCACAATTCCCTTTCTCAGGAGTGGATGACAGAGAGGACTGGCCTTCTGTGTTTTACAACCGGACCTGCAAATGTAAAGGTAACTTCATGGGATTCAACTGTGGGGAGTGCAAGTTTGGTTTCTCAGGACTCAACTGCACTGAAAGGCGACTGAGAACAAGAAGAAACATCTTCCAGCTCACCAACAGTGAGAAGGACAAGTTCCTTGCCTACCTTAACTTGGCAAAGAACACCCCCAGCCAGGACTATGTCATTGCCACCGGCACATATACTCAGATGAACAACGGCTCCAACCTCATGTTCAGAAACATCAACATGTATGATCTCTTTGTGTGGATGCATTATTATGCTTCTCGCGACACACTCTTAGGTGGGTCCAATGTGTGGCGGGACATTGATTTTGCCCATGAAGCCCCTGGTTTTCTGCCTTGGCATCGTCTCTTTCTGCTGCTCTGGGAACGTGAGATCCAGAAGATAACAGGTGATGAGAACTTCACCATCCCCTACTGGGATTGGCGAGATGCAGAGGACTGTGTGGTCTGCACGGATGAATACATGGGTGGCAGACATCCAGCTAACCCTAATTTACTCAGCCCAGCATCATTTTTCTCCTCCTGGCAGGTAAGGACAGGACGAGGGGAAAAGATGGGGAAGAAGAAGAAGGGGAGGACAAGGGGAAGGGAAAAGCTGATTGTGTCAGAACTATCCTACCTAACTTTAGGTACTTAATTGAGGTGCACAAGCTGGAGAGAACAAATGATTTTACATGGACTTGATCTTCATTTAGAGCTGTTCATTCATCTCTCTGTCTCTTCTTTGACTGTAGGACTTAGACAGCTTAATTAAGAATAAAAAGTTAGTCTAGAAGGAAGAAAGTCATGGTTTTGTGTCCAAGCATGACCTCTAGCAGGCTAAACAGGCTCAGGTCTTCTGAAGCAGCCAGCAAAGATTAAAAAAGGATTTATGTATGCAAGTTGCTAGCATGTAACCATTGCAAGACAGCTGGTGACTGAATAATGGAAATAGAAGAAAACAGTTCTCAGAGGCTCTACCCCTCTCCGGGTATCTTCCTCCCTGCAAGTGTTAAAAACTATCCAATTAATCTTGTCTGCTTTCAACTTAAATAAACAAACAAATAAATAAGTAGTCTTTAGAGCATGGAAGAAACAGCTGTGTTATTCTCCTCTGTAGCTTAAAAGAAAAATAAGAAGTGATCTCTGTTGCTCAGAGGAACTAAGAAATAAACTCAATAGCTATTCCTGCCACTTAAAAGCACTGCAAGTTAGTCCCTAAACCAAGATTACTGTATATATTCACCTAGGAGATATAGTTGATATTTACCTAGGTTTCATGTATTTGAACTGTGCTATTCTAACAACGGAGGCTTCTAGATGTTTTTAGCCTCTTGCTCATTGCTACCAGTGCCTAGTGACATAAGCTTCCATAGACATATACAATCTTGACAATAGAAACAGTTCCTTCTGGTGCTGAAGTCTATGAATATATTGGTGTAAATCTTGCTTTGTTCTATTTATTTCTGTACCAGTAGCCTAAACGAAGGTTGAGCAGTTTTAGTGATTTAATGAAAAGTGAAAGAGATACAAGACAGCAGCTCTCAGATTACAAAGCAATGACTAACAGGGCTTAATGTACTGGTTTTCTGTGTTTAATCTTGATTTGTGTCCCCTAAACAACATAGACTGTGTCTATACCTGTAAACTCAATTATTCCTGGGTACTGTAACATACCTATTTTAGGACATTCTTTGGCATACATTTTATATATATTATAAAAATATATGTAAGTAAATATATATATATATATATATATATATATATATATATATATAATATATATATTTATATGTAGTTCTACCCCAAGCAGGTACTTTTCAGGGACCATTTCTGGGAGATTGTTTGCATATAGTTAAACCGTTTGGGAGACAAAGATGGGTTTGCTGGCATAGACGTGGATTGTTCTGTGCCATTTGGTCCTAGTGCCTGGGAACATTCCTGGCCACATTTAATTCACCAGTGTAGGCTTAGCCATAAAATGCATATAGCCAAAACCATGTATTTTGATCCTATATGTAAAGCTTCCACTCATTTCTAACAGTATTTATCTAGATGAACTCTACTAATTTAATTAGATTGCATTACCGGAATGAAGTGGATCTGATGTTGTTCAGTGCTAAACTAAATAAAGAGTTACACGGAAATGGTACAAGTGTTAAAGTGGAATAAATGAAACTGGAATTGAGCTGGCTACCTGTGTCAAGTGAAGCTATCAGTGCAATACACTGGATGAGATAACCAAAGTAGTAGGAGACAGGGACTATAAAGGAATCAGCAAGTTGCAAGAAGTGTTTTCTAAAAGCCCTGGAGGGATCAGATAATTACGTGTAGCTTACTTTTTCAACACTATTATTAATCATATCCAGATTCTTGGAATTTCTCCATCCTTGTAATAAATACACAGACACCTTACCAGTGGTAATGAATATATTTAAGAAATAGTATGTTTATAACTTCTTATTTAAGGTCATTGTCACAAATATACTTGGAAAATAATTGCTTTTTTAATGAGATAAGTTGATTTTAAAATATATTTTTATAACTTTAGTGGGCACAACAATGAAAATTGTGCTATATTTAAAACATATCAATGTCAGCATGTAAAAGCACCTAAGTATTTGCTGAAACTCTCCAAGTAATTTCTGCAAATTGTTGCTTATCACTTACATTTTTCAGTCACTTCTGGAAATAATACACTTTCATCAAAATTTCTGAAACAGGATTATAAAAAAATTTAACTTCAAATAGTGACATTCCCATTTAACTTCTTCTACCTGCTGCCTTATTTAGAGAAAGAATGAACGAGATAGATCAGAGCTGCATTTTCAGTCAGTTCAGGATGAAGATACCACACAAACTGATATTTATTTATTGGCCTTGAATTCAAATTTAAATAATAGCATATGATAGAATAACTTAGTTGATACAGTTCCTTCAAGTAGCACAAAATAAGAGATCAGAATCTCACTTCAGAAAATCAAAAGGGAACAAAAATAGACTTAGCTTCAGCCGGAAAACAGCCATAGACTTGCTGCAGAATATGTTGACTATCCAAGCTCTGTAGCAAAGAAAAAAAAAAAAAAAAAAAAGGAGGAGGAGCCAAATATGTGAAGGAATTTAGGCTTTTATAAAACATTCAAAATAAAAAGAGGGCAGAAGAAACCTATTCAATAACACATCTATTATATGGTATCCTTTTATAATTTTAAGTCTCTTTCCAAAGCATAACAAAATAATGTTTGTTACATTAGGAAATTCTGCACAAGATGCAGTTATGGATTTATTTAAAAAAAAAAAAAAAAAAAAAGCAAAGTGCTTATTTGCAGAAAAGCATCTCTCTCTCTCTCTCTCTTTTTTTTTTTTCTTTTTTTTTAAGCCCTAAAGAAAAGAGAAAATACTTTATTCCATTGAGAAGTTGCCATGGCAACATGGATATCCGTGAATACATGCTGAAATTCTTGCTTTTCCCTTACTTTTTCTTCGGCATGCTGCTGTTAACATTTAGCTGAGTGAATTATCTGTCCCCATTTTTCTCATGTTTGTTATCTAAGTGAAACTTTTGATTTCTGACTCTGTTTTTACCAGCAAGACTATCAGAAATCATTAGTGTTTTTGTTTGTTTGCTTTGTTTATGTTTTAGGGTGGGTGGGAAGGATTTTTTTTATGCTTTCAGTTACTTGTTTGTGATGATTCAAGTGTTGCATTTAGATTTATTTAGGACTGCATGACACCTACTAATGCTTTACCAAGTTTTGCAATTCCATGCTGATTTAACAGAAAGTGAAGTGGCAAATACAGATTTTCCATGACATTCTGAGAGGGTTTTTTTTGTTTTTTGGTTTTGTACTCATTTGTATAATTATTCAAGTTAATGGATTTGCTAAAGAAAGTTATTATGCCTCACTTAAATAGCAATAGATGAAATTCTGCTCTCCACTACACCAGAGATAATTTGGAGAAATTACTGAAGTCAATTAAGAGTTTTCTGCAATTAAAAGCAGAATCTTTACATTGGAAGTTAGCATCAGAGTTTTGGGGTTCCCCCCATGTGCTGGAGAGACAGTGAGGGAAGTGCTGCTTTAGGTTTGTAATAGTGGAAACAAGGCCACACCACTGGCTTCATCCCCCTGAATTTTGTCTCTTTCAAAAGAAGAGTGCCTTGAGAGAAGTAATTATACCGTGTAGAGAACTGTCTGCTCTCAGCCGCACTGGTGTAAGCCTGGAGCCAATTCTTTGCTGCAAGCACCAAGAATTTCCCTTAGCACTTCATTCCATATCACCCTGCTTAGTGATATTTCATATCACCCACTTACACAAACACAAAGCTAGGGAACAAGTTACACAAATAGCAAACGGATACAAGGCTCCTGAACTAATAATGGCAGTACTTTAGATCCATTACCTGGAACATGACTTCATAAGAAATATGAATTTCAGCTATTCAGGTGCAGTTATTTAATTCTAAGCACAGTTTACCAAGGAACTATAATAGTCTGAGGGGAATGTTTGAAGCTCTGTTTTCTGTTCACCATTAAAAGGGTTAAAAAATTTCAAAAATATAAACACCAGAAGCCAACACTTCTTAATTCTTAAACCAGCCAAGCCCTACATCCATCTGCTTGTGGACAGCTGAGTATCTCACAAATTATAACATCCAATTTTTATTGCAACTTATAGGTTTTAGTGTCATCCATAGGCTGGTAAATATATGTATATATATGTGTATATATATATACATATATACACATATATAAATAAATAAAAAAGCCCAAACGGAGCAAATAACTATTAAAATAGAATTTATCAAGACTGATCTCATGATATGCTATCCTCCTCCCCCCAGGGAAGTGGAATCTGCACCCAGCAGGGACAAACAGTTGATCATCCTCTGCCTTTTTATGTTATTATCATCTGAAAGTAACTCCTGTGCTTCCATGGGATCATGGATGGCTAAAAGCAGAGTTTGACATGTACATGACACTTCTCTAAAATATAGCCACTGTTGATCAGGAATTGTGTAGTGTGAAAAAATAAGCATATTCCAAGGTATAGAAAGAAATAGCTAAGGAATTTCACAAAAAAAAAA
Organism: Aythya marila; assembly: GCF_965140915.1. Classification (NCBI taxonomy): domain Eukaryota; kingdom Metazoa; phylum Chordata; class Aves; order Anseriformes; family Anatidae; genus Aythya; species Aythya marila. The sequence goes on from NC_139042.1 coordinate 9,159,233, forward strand.
AAAAAAAAAAAAAAAAAAAAAGATTTTGTTTTGTTTTGTTTTTAATAATGCACCAAAAAAAGAACTTACCTGTAGAAAGATGGGTTTTTGAGAATTTATGTTAGATGTGAATACAACAACTCTAACAGGGCACAGCTTGGAGACAAATAGAGATCAGGGAATCACATTCTGTCAAGCCATTATATTTCATCTGTAATTGACAGCAGAGTTTCCTACTCCACCCAAGCACCATTCTGAGGTGTTGAACCAGATGTAAATTATCCACTAGTTTTGGGCTGCCTCTGAGCAGAGATTAAACTCAGCCAGCCTTTCCTGAAGGATGAGAAAATACCTTGGAGGGCTCGGGTTTGTTTCAGTGCTGTCACTTCATGTTTGTCTCATCTCTTCGAAGCCTGAGTTTTGTAGCTCCTCCAGTAAATGCTTATGCTAGAAGGGTCACAAAGATAATTACATTTCTTTAAAGTTTAACTTCACATTTTATTTATTTATTCATTTATTTATTTAGTTTGCCTGTTTTACTTTTCAATTCCTGGTAATATTCAGGAGTAAATGAAGATTCAGTTATAAAGACACACTGTCTATTACAAACCTTTTGGGCTACTATAGGTACAACACCTTTTAAAGTTCTACCTAAAAAAGTGATATCCCAAAGTATAGTTGTACAGTTAGTTCTATTGTAGATCATTTGGGGATTTCCTTGTATTTTTCTCATTTTGTGATTACATTGGCTTCTGCATGCCACTTAATTAGGATTAGATCATGCCAGGCCCAAATGCAGCCAAAATAAATAATTAATTAAATAAAAATAAAAAGTTAACCTCTTTACAATTGCCACATGTTTTAAATCTGGAATGAGGGCTGCACTTTAATGACATTCCCAAGCAAGAACATGTGAATAAATGGAGAAAGACAGAGCAGAGAAAGGCACTGAACCAGTACAAAGTCTCTTTTCAGACCCAGTCTCTTTCTTTTGGGACCCAAGGCTCCGATTTAGGCATCTAGACTTGTTATGGGAAAAATAGACACAGGGGAGTGCAGCAAAGAGGACTTGGAAATGCCCACATCCCACCCTTGGGAGAGGCAGGATGTGTCTCACAGACAAGCAAGTCAAGTGGTTGCTCTGGGTGCACTTTGAAGTACATATGTTTAGGCTAGATTAACCTGGAGCATAACACCATGAAAACATGCTGATAGAGCTTCTGGAGAGGTGTGGATTTGGGCTTGGTGAACTTTTGGGTGGTCCTCTGTGGAGTCAGGAGTTCGTCTTGATGATCCTTGTGGGTCCCTTCTGACTTCGGATATTCTGTGCTTTGATTCTATGCTACCCATATTGCAGGTCCCTATGAGCACAGATCATACAAAGCAAGCACAAAGAATTTGTCATCAAAACCCCCAAAGCTTTGAATTTAAAAATAACAGACATAGGACTGAACACTGCCAAAGATTCCTGTAACACAATTCCTTTTATTTAGGCACAGGGTCTGGTCTGTGTAAGCAGTATCATACTAAAAGACAAAAGGGTTTCCCATTTGTGAAAAGGTGCGAGACAGCTGCAACAGTTCCACATGCTTACAGTCTGTTTTCTAAGAAATGATACAAAGAGCTGTGCTAAAGATCTCAGCTGCAGTGCACCAAGGGATTTTTTTATTATTATTTTTTATTTTTTTGGGTGCTACGAGGCCCAGGAATGATGCTGCATATTCTGGACTGCCATCTACTGGCATTTTCTCTCCTAGCTACTTACATACGCTGATCCCCAGAGCATCTTGCTATTTCTCTGGAGCATGTGGATTTATGAATGCAGAAGAGCAGACATTCGGTCTGAGTATGAAACTTTTTACAGGGTGAAGAGATAAATTTGCTCAGGACTGTTCCAAAATGGAATTAGAAAAAAAAAAAAAAAAAAAAAAAAAAAAAAACACGTATTTAAGCAGTGTTTTGCTACCAGAAACACCTACTGAATGACAAGAAGGCAATTATGTGACCTATTTTGTGTAAACTTTATGCAGATTAAATCTAGAATAAAAAGTTTGATTGGCCTTTGTTCTGTTACAACTTACACGACACTTTACTGATGAAACAGCAAATAATAGTTTCAGGATAGAACCATATTTTGTAATACCTCAATTATACCTTTCTGGAAAAGCATCCTGGCTAACTTTATGGCCAGCCTTTAATTTGTAGTGCAGAACAAATGGCAGAAGGGCACAGATAAGCATTTTCATTCCTTCCCCTTATGCTGTTATTTCATGAGCATGAGTTAATGGATACCTTATAGCATCTGGCTTCTGTTTGGTTAGTCAGACAGTTAACAAGGGCTACACTGAGACATAAATTGAACAATAACAAAATAAATAGACATTTATAAGCCTCATAACATTAAGAGTTGCATTAAATCACGCTGAAACAGATAAACAAAACACTGGGGAAATGTTCCTTTTTTTAGTATATTTGAGCGCATGCCTGAAGATTGCCCATCTGAATATTTGAGTTTTGAAGGCAACATGAGACTCCTCTTTAGAACGCAACAGGGATGTGTCTCCATGGTGGTGGGAAGAGGATGAAAAGACAGGAGATGACAGGGCAGAGAAGCCAAAAGAAGATCTACATAAGGACTGGAGAAAACAGAGCTAGACAGAAAGCTTGCATGCATGTAGTTTCCAAGCCAAATGCAGATTGGGGAATGGGTTGAGATCCACCAGCCAAGACTCACTTGTTTTCTTCACTAGTGCATTTCTAAGGACATAGGACTGTCCATTCTTTATAAACAAATTACTAGAGCATTTCCCACAGCCTGAAACCCCTGTTTTCCTTTTAACTGTGTTGAACTACAAGAAAACAATCATAAAAACAATAGTATAGCTGTGCTTTGTGTTTATAAATGTAGGTCTTTCCATCTTGCTACATCTCCCTTCCTGGTGAATTCTGAAAAGAAACTTCTTAGAGCTGCCAGGAGGGATCGAGTTCTACACACATGAAACTCTGCTGGATAACCACCTATAGCCTCCAAGGGCATCTCACTAGTTTTAAGAGACTGGGGCAAATATCAGTTAAGAGAGCAGTCTCAATGGATAAATTTCTCTGATAAGCTTTCTTATCTCTTCCAAAAAAAAAAATAAAAAATTATTCATGAGATTCATATTCATAGGAAGCTTATCACTTAAGAACTCCAGCTCCTTAGGAAATCTAGGTTATATCACCAGCTCTGTCACATATTTTCTGTGAATTTGTGGTCAAATCACTTAGAAAAAAAGATATTTCTTATCTCCTTCCAGTCATCCAAAAGTTCATTAGGCAGCAAGGCAGCAAAGCAAGTTGCTTTTGTCTCTGTCTTTAGTGACTTCAGAGGCACATCCATGCCTCCAGGGTGTGATTCAGCCCATCCTAATGCAGAAGCAGAACATTAAGTTGAACACTCTTAATTTTGCTTTCCTTGCTAACTGCAGTATAGAGACAGTTTTAACATTGATTTTTTTTACACATTTTCTTTCATTGACTTAATCAATGGAGAGAGTTTGGTACCCCTTAGAAGTAAGCACACCTCACCTACCAGACGTCTGGTTTCGGAGGGTTGAATCACAAGTGGAAGATGCCACTCTCTCTCTATTGATTGCAGAAGTTGCTCTAAAGCTCTGTTTCAATCCAGCAATTTGTACACAGCTACTGCTGGCAAAGTGAATCTCCCACTCAATTCTTTCACTAACAGAGAATCACATGTTCTTCTACCTCATTCACAGCAGAAATGACTGCTTTCAATAACTTTCTTCATTGTTTCTGTCCATGAAACAGGAACACATCTCTGGGATGAAAGAGTTCTAGAGGTTTTAGTGTTACGTATTTTCTCTTAAGATATATCACTCGATATTAAGACCTGTTATTTTTCCATACGGTTTTCTCAATAACCGCATTGATTACCTGTTAACCACAGAATCCTATATTTTGAATAGATCTCTGCTTGTTTGGAGCATTGTTTGGGTGTTTTGGATTTTTGTTTTGTTTTCAGAAAAAAATAATGCAAAGCACTAGATAACACACTTTGTTCAGACTCTCAGCCTCATCTGAGGTACATACGAAACATCTACTGGAAGTTTTGAGCGACCATTATTCTTTTTAATTTTTGTAGACCCCGTCAGCTGTGTCACAAGACAGGACCACCAAACCATCTAGTCCGATCTTCTCCTTGTTATTGTGTCATTATCTTTTCCTCCATCCTCCATTCTGACTGCATGTCAGGCAGGTTTTCCTGAATGTAAAGAAGAAATGGGTGGTAGTACCTGTACTAAGCGCCTACGGGTTTATTTTAGCAGAACATGGGGAAAAAATTAAAATAATAAAATAAAATTAAAATAAAATAAAATAAAATAAAATAAAATAAAATAAAATAAAATAAAATAAAATAAAATAAAATAAAATATAAAATAAATAATGTCCAAGCAGCGGATGCAGTGAGAGCTAGCATATGAGAGTTCTTACGATGACCATGATATTTTCATAGTCATCAGAGGACCTACATCCTTAGGTAACTAATAAGTTGTGGCTTTTAAAAGATTCTGAGCAACACACAAGTAACACTGATGGTCCGTGTGGTCACTTTTAACCCATAGCAAATGTGAAGGAGTTTACAATTATCTGAGTATCATTTAAAGTAACATTGAGCTACTAGTTACTTAACTACTGATTTGAGCATTCTCAAAGTGGACTGGCAGTTTCCACTTCCAGTCATCTGATGGTCATCTGATTAATAATGACTTGTTATGTCATGGTACTTCATGAACCCAGAACATTTATACAAACAGTGCTAGATTCTGACAATATTTAATACTCATATCCCTCTTTCTGCCTCAGGTCCTTTTCCAATACCCATGACTATGGTACCTCAGATTCCAATATAAGTACGTCTCCATAATATTCCTGTGAGGAACGCAGTATTTTCCCATTCTGTACATGAAGTGTCATCAAAACATAGTGAAATTAAGTGATTTGCCCATTTAATCTGACAAAACACAGATTTTTCAGAACAGAAGATAACTTTTTTTCATATTCCAAGTCAACAATTCTCTCCTTCCCACATGGGGAGACAAATCTGCAATTATGGCTTTGTTCAGTAGTCTGCTGAAGCCAAAAACCTCCATTAGCAACTGCAGAAGAAGATTTAACTCCATTTGAGTCCTGCTGCACTGGTTGGTAACACTGAATTTCACTTCAGTGAGCTTTCAAGTGCATAAATACGAACTGATGCCTTAGTCCATATGGACAGCTTCAGACACCCACAAATGTATTATTTCAAAATGTGCACCATTATTAGAGATGTCTTCTGTGAAATATATAATCTCATATTAAAATCATTCATTAATATAATTAAAATTAATGTATATTGTTGAAAAAAAATACATTGTACATTTCCTTTACTCCTGTCTAAATAATAATAATAATAATAATAATAATAAACAAAGTACCTCTTTTCTGTTTGTTTGTTTGTTTGTTTTTTCTGTTTTTACAACTGCAACTCTGCTAACATAAAGTGTTTTATACAGGTAATCTGTACTCGATCTGAAGAGTACAACAGCCAACAGTCTTTATGCAATGCCACTAGTGAAGGACCTATACTGCGAAATCCTGGGAATAATGACAAATCAAGGACTCCAAGGCTGCCATCTTCAGCTGAAGTTGAATTTTGTCTGTCACTGACTCAATATGAATCTGGATCCATGGATAAAATGGCCAATTACAGCTTCCGGAACACTTTGGAAGGTAACATATTTTATTCTGTTTTGCCATTTCTAACAGTAACTTGAATTCCTATAGGATTAGTGCCTTTAAACTTTATTTTTAGCTGGTTCCATGAAGCAAAACTAAAGGAAAAACTTCCTTCTGTAATAGCAACATAGAAAGAACCATGTTAAAGTTGATAAGAAAATAGAAACTGCAGGCTAGATCAGACCCTAAATCCATCTATGAGATACTGTGTCTGCGATAGTCAGTACCAGGCATAGAAATATAATGTTGCATAAAAAGAGATCCTCTAATAACCTACTTACACATGATCATAATCATGTCCATTTAGGTTACAGGACTGTCTTGGGGTCAACTTTATACCTAAAATGTTACCTTTAGTATCTCTTCCTAAAGCGTTTAGTTATTCCTCATAGTTATCAAACTACCCATCTAGTTATAAAGGTTCCTAATTTGCTAAGAAACATGGATACTTTTGTAAATGGAATAGTTATTCTTAATCATCTATCAACCCAATATCATTTGGATATTGCTAAATTGCTAATAAACAAGGATAGCACATTATAGCTATCAATAAACATTGCTTCTCTGCTGTATTATATAACTACTGAATCAAATAGGACATATTTACATCAATATTCCAGAGCTTTTTGCTTTTGTATTGTAAAAAATACAATATAGGTGTTGGTGTGAGGATAAGAAATCAAAGCTTTTAATATGTTCAGTATTGCTCTTAATGTAGTGTGGAATGCCATAAAGCTGTCTAGGGAGTGGGGGTGCAGTTAATGCAATTATTCCATTAAAAAAATAAATAAATGTGGAATTTGTGTGCTGAAGGCAAAAGAGAATATAGACATTGATTCCAGCTCTGGATATAGTTTTGCTTTCTACCCTTGAAAACAGAAAACAAGTGAAATATGACAAAGAAAAAGGTGACATGACTGAGTAGAATTTTTGTGCATTTTTCTCTATGAAGTATGTAAACAAATTCAAAGAGTAGAATAGAAAGAGTAGAGAAAAAGGAATTGAAGTAAACAAGTCATGAAGTAATGACATGCTGTCAGTATTATAGACAAAAACATAGCCATAGTCTTTGGAAGTTAAGCAGAGCTATGGATATGTTTACTGAGTGGGCAGAATCAAAATGGACTCCTCACTTTCAAAGGCTATATTTCAGTATCATGACTGCTCATTAAATAAGGATAATTCAGTACTTGCATAAAAAGAGGAAAACCTGTGTTTGGTCAAAGTTGAGTCTAAACTGACAGCTAAACAAAGCCATAGATCAAGTACAGCCCTTTGAAGCAAAAATATACAAATAACATTTCCATATTAAATCAACAGTAGCTATTTGAAGAGAAAAAAAAAAAAAAAAAAAAAAAAAAGTCAATAACATTTGACAGAAATGTACCTACAGCTTCCAGAGAGCAGGAAGTTATTTTAGTTCTAAAATCAGAATCAGTGTTCTGTCTGAATAATTTATCAAACCCTTTCCCTATCATTGTCTCTTTGTCATGTTAATTTCATGGCAGTCATGGTTGATCATGGCTTTATTGCTGTCATCTGTCAGTCATACCATGGAGAGGGTCATACTTTAATCTGAATTGTGGCAATGTTACTGCATCTGAAAGGAGATCTTGTAGATCAAATTTTCCTCTAAGTTCTGTTCTGTTTAACAACCCTTCAGAAGCTGAAGAGTGTTCAGCTTTCTCCTTAGTGAGATGATGAAGCTCCATCTCACCTCCACAATCGTTCAGATGCACTAGGTAGGCACTGTTAGGTTCAGGTGGATTTCATGTGATTTAGACAATTCTTCCAACAGACTGGAGACAAAACTACATGTTACTGAGGAAGGACACAAGTCAAATGTTATCCAGAAGCTTAGGTTATTACAGAAGCAGTGTATATTATCTTGGGTATATATTGCGTGGCTTCTGGATGCATCCATTTAGTCCAAAGCAGGGGCAGAGCAAATTCATTCCTGTCTTATTGGTCCATCCAGATGTGCCTTCCCTAGCATGCACCACAACCCTTTCAGAGCATCTGTATGATCCTTCATGTGATTCAAGGAGGGAAGAGAAGAGATGGAACTCCTTTTCTCTGGCAGTGAAGGCCATTTGCAAGTCCTAGAATCCATATGAAGGGAAACTGGGAGGCTGCAGAGAACCTCAGTAAGGAATGACTGAGGCAATGAATGTCTCCTCCTTAGAAATTTTGTAGACATGAAACCAAAAACCAAAACAATCCAATACTACAGTGCTCTCTCTGCTAGGGGAAATCCTGTTAGGTGACCATGTCCAGCTTCTAGTCCAGCTGCCAGTGCACTTACTAGATGCCTTATGGTTGTTTAACAGCCCAGCTTAAGGAGATCTACAGTGCTCAAGAGCTGTTGTGGAAGAAAATAGTGTAGAAGGCAGAAGTACTGCAGCAGAACATAACTACATGAAAATAACTCCTCCTTTTTCCTTTTAGCCTTATGGTATCTTTTATACTCAAGGACCTAGTCCTAAGATCTGTGGCTCTGTTTGTTTCATGAAAGGCATTTTTTAACCCATTCTTCTAAAAATTGATACTGAAAACTCCAAAAGAATAAGACATTCCCTTCCAGTACAACTACCATTTCCCTCCGTAGTGCTTCCATGGCGAAAGCTGTTTCAGGGCGGTGATTTTAGTTCACTTTAAGGTTTTGGTTTAGCTATTCCTTCCTTCCTTCCTTCCTTCCTTCCTTCCTTCCTTCCTTCCTTCCTTCCTTCCTTCCTTCCTTCCTTCCTTCCTTCCTTCCTTCCTTCCTTCCTTCCTTCCTTCCTTCCTTCCTTCCTTCCTTCCTTTCTTTCTTTCTTTCTTTCTTTCTTTCTTTCTTTCTTTCTTTCTTTTTCTTTCCTCCTTTCCTCCTTTCTTTTTTAAGTAAGACAAGGATTCCCATCAAAATCTTGAATCACTCCTTTTCTTCCATATATATAAGCAATTTTGAATGAGTCCTTGTTATAAGTGTAATGTATAAAAGGTAAGACACTAAATGTGTATTAAGTGGCCTCATGGTGTGAAAGCTCTTCTTACCTCAATATTCCACAAGGTTTATCAGCCATAAAATGTCTTTATTTCCTTTAACACAAATATGTCTCAATGTACAGGGTTGGACCCCTCTGTTTGTTCTCAATTCATTAAGCATTTTCTTATGCTAATGAGATACATATTGACTTTAATAGTGAACAAACACAGAAAAAAATAATGGCTATGAACAGAATTAGAGTGAGGACTATAACTTGTCCAAATTGACCTACTTTGACAGCACTTTCAGGTGTTTGTTTGTTTGTTTGTTTGTTTGTTTGTTTTCCCAGGTACATTCCTAATTTGTTTTACAATCATTAAAATAGAAAAGTAGCAATAATTACAAAACAGAATTTCAGAACACTAGGCAGATTTTGTCCATCAAATTAAGTTTCCGCCTTCCTGTGTGCAGAAGAAGTTGTAGGGGAAATATACTACTAGTCTCCTGAATATTTTGAGAGACTTTTCTATTCCAATATGCAGCTAACTTGTCTATGGTATCACAGGCTGAAATTCCCCTGTACTACTAGAACTTTAAATAAAGTGCTTTTGATTTTCACTCTTGGTATACAACAGTATACAATAAGCACTCTTATAGCATAAGAGTGCATAATAATAGAACTCTGTTTAAAGAGGTCATCTAAGTTTTTGAAAAAGATAGGAAATAAAACATCTCAGAAAATATCAGCAGATTCCAGAGGACAGTAACCATGATATTACATTTCTTTCCATAAGAATATTTCATTAAAGCTAGTGATTGCTGGAGTGAAACTTTGCCCACAACATTCCATGATGTTGTGGTGATGAGCCTGTCAAAGTGCAAGCCAGACCCATCTCAATAGGTGTTTATCTGTGTTACTATAGTGATGAGCTTATTCCATCAGACATAGTATCGTTCTCAGATTTTTTTTTCCTTTGAGGATATTTTATTTTGGACCTGATGTATTTCAACACTTAATTTTATACTGCAGGTCCATAAACACTTCAGTCTATTCATCTAAAGAGAGACTGAACTGCAATACAACGTCAAGAATATATGTTTAAGGATGGTGGGAAGTTATTAAACTAGCTTTACTGCCAAAACCAAAAACAAACAGATAACAACAACAACAACAAAACACAAAACCCACTGCTGCCACCAAAAATAAGCACACATATTTTGTTTGCTCCTTTCTTACAAGTGGTCTATTTGTTGTTGTTGTTGCTGTGTACTTTTGCCAAGCTTAAATTCCCATTTTGCTTTCATTGTGCCAGTGCCCACTTCTGTGATGACATTTCTCACAAACCTCCTAATAATCTGTAGTTCCTAACGTTTACTTCCTTTGCTAAGTGAAAATCTTTTCAATCCTTCTTTACTTGTTTACACAAGTTTGTGCCAATACACCTAAGGTCAAATTCTAATCTCTTTTAGATCCAAATAAATCTAAGATAACTCCACTGACTTTAGTGGAGTTACTCAAGACTTACAAAAGATGACCAGAACCGGGCCAGTGACTCTAATGGAGTGGTTCTTGATTTACATTAATGAGAGTTTTGCTACTCAGTTTTAGTTCTGTAATGTAAAAAGCTGTGATCACTTGGAAGAACGAAGCCAGAGTACTCCAGTCCTACTCATGTTGTGTACTTCTGGGCAAAACTTTATGCTCTTCTATGCCTGTTCCACATAAACTGGAACAAAGACAAACACCTTTTTACCCAAGAGGTAGTTATTAGCACCCTTATGAACAGGTGCCAACAAGGCATGATAGATCCTTTTTTAACTAAGAGAAAATAGTGCTATATGGACACAAATGATGTAATTTAAGAGTAGCCATATCTATGTACAGGTAAGGTCAATATTGTTCATCAAAGCATTACCCCACTGAATATGAGCACACAGGCTGTCCTCTTAATCTGGGACAGGACAATTTCTACTTTGACTGAAAACCATCAGGTTAAAGGCAGGTTGCACATTGCTCCTTGAAGAGTAATATTTTAAATAAGGTTTGCTTAAATGAGAAGCACTTTTAACTGTATCAGATACTTCACAGATTCAGGAAGAGAATACAGAAAATCAGTCCACCTTGTAAGCAACAGGTAAGATCAGAAATAGCTTAGCTGACTGCACTTGGAATAGTTGAGCTTCTTCTTTATGCAGTTCAGTTTTGGTGTGACACATTAATACTACCTCCTAAAATTTAAAGATGACCAAAAAGTTTAGAATTTCCCTTTTTTTTGTGAGATAATTCCATATTTGAAAATAATTTATTTATGAAAATTTCAGATAAAAATTAGTGCCTCCCAAGTTTCGTTTTTTAAATTCTAAAACTGTATATCACTTTCATTGTTCATGAATTAACACGTGGTATCAAGTCAAGCCATGTCATAGCATTTCATTGTCTGTCACAATCATGTATCGTTACTGCTATTCTGTCATGAAATAATGGAATAAAACATCAAACACTTCAAAAATGTAATTTTATTTTAATAGGACTTTTTCTGAAATGAGATGTTTTCATGTGGAAAATTTTCTCAGCATTTTCACTGTGATCCATATAGCTAATGAAAAATGGCTTCTCAAAATGAAGTCTTCCAGTAGAAAACTTCTAATTAAAAAAGTTTTAGCCTACAGCCAACATCCCTCACCCAGCTCAAATTCTCAATCTCTGGGTAAATTTATGCAGCACATTGTTAAAGGGCTGGCAAGTCACAGAGGGTCATTATCAGAGAACCAGAAAATCTGTTCAGCCCAGACCACAATGAAGCTCTACAAGAATCATTTTAAGTAAAAACTAGATGGTGACATGGTCTAAATTAAATAACCACAAACTTTCATTTACTATAGCACCTTAGGCCAAATTGCTGTTCCTGTAGATACCTTACTCTGGAAAGATTACAACAATAATGTTGCTTGAGAAAATATGTAAGATTTAACCCTGAAAATTTTCCTTTGACATTGCCAATGGCTGAAAAACATCAGCCTCATAAGCCAAAAGAACATCACTAGCTTCAAAGACAAGTAAGGATATGGCCTTAATTTTTTTATATCTGTATCTTCCTTCCTGTTTTAAAGTAGGTGTATCTGTCTGACCTGAACTTATCTAAAATGTAGAATTTAGACAATTCTAAATTTATTTAAGAAAATATAATCCCCAGGGAGGGTGGGACTAAGTATTCCTGTCGGTTGGAATTGGACGTGCAACAAAGCAACATGCAAAGCAGAATTTGGCCTTTAAAGTTTCTGTTTCCACAACCACAGACCTAGAAAGTCATACAAAACTAAATTTTATTGTATAAGAAAGTCAGTTTTGTGGTTAGGAAAGAAAAAAAAAAAAGTTTTGCAGTTAACAACAAAAAGGCTAAACTGCTATAAATATCTCAGTGATATTAATGATGTCACAGATTTTAAGCAGTCCCACTAAAACAATCAGAGGAGATAGGATTGTTGGACTGGTTTCTCCATTCCTGTAGCACTGAAGGCTGCTAACACTCTGAAAATTCTGAATACCCTCTGCTAAACATATAGCACTTCGGCCAGTGGCAATGAGCACTTAAGGAAAACACTATTTGCTCACAATATATAAAGCTTTACCCTTGACTTTGTACATGGACTTCTATGGCCTCTTTTATTAGACAGTAAAATCTGTAGTTACCATAATTAAGTACTCTATTAAAGGACATATATCTGCCCCAACTGCACGTTTAATGAGAACCACCTATATATCATATTAAAAATGTTAGGCAGCCTTAATTGTGATTGACATAATTAGCTCCTCCTATAACAAACTTTGTGCTAACTCCCAATCTGATTTAATTTGGCCTGGCTCCAGTGAACCTACTTCAACCTCACTGAATCACTGTCAATGTGATTGACAAAGCTATGAGCAGGAGCAGAAAGTGGTTGAGGCATTGAGCCTGCCAGAGTTCAAGAGCATTTGGACAACACTCTCAGACACATGGTCTGATTTTTTGGGTGATCCTTTGGGGACCCAGGATTTGGACTCAATTATCCTGGTGTGTCCCTTCCAGCTGGGGATATTCTATGATTCAATGATTCTATGATTCTTAAAAAATGTGATTCTTTTCTCATTGAAAAAGGAGCACTGGTAAAACTTTAAGTTACTTCAGTGATGTATCCCCTACTGGCTATTTCTAATACACCATAATTAAATGAGAGTTTAGAAGGATGTCTGAATGTTACAGCTTCCAATACTGGCCAGATGATTTAATAGCTCACTACCACTGGGGGCAATCCTAATTGTCTATGCAATCTCCTCCATCCTCCAGTCAGTCACTTTTTTGGTACCAGCTCCAGTACTCATTATAATCTTATATAAGATACTGTATCTCAGTAGCCTAGAAAATGAATAAAAACAACCCTCAGGGTAGTTTTCTGCCGGGTTAGTGAGTTCAGGGTGGGCCTGACAAGAGCTGCAGTTAATACATAGGAGAGGTGGTGAAGGTACAGCATGGGGCAAGGCAGGCATATGCTCCATTTCAGCTCACTGCTCCTTGTAGATCTGTAGCCTTACATTTGCAATAAAGGTGATTTTTCTGCAGCTACTTCAGCAAAGTGTTCTGTACTTTGAAAAAATTCTCATGTTCTCACATATGATTTTTAATTGGCTCTACCCCACTTCATAGTGTTATCCTGTACAGCTGATTGTCCTGAAGTCTTTTAAAAAGTCTGAGAGAAAAGACTAAGACCTAGGCAAATAAAATAAAGTGATATCACATTATGTTTTTATTCATGATAGCTTTATATGGAGTTTTCATAATAGGATATCATATATTCAAACTTCTCATGTGCGTGGTTAGCCATGATGTCACCTTTGAGACTGACTGAATGCACTCCAGTTAATTGGGAGGTAGGGTTATCAAAGGTGTCTGACTTACAAAGCTCATGATCATTGCAACAAATTGCAGAAATGCAGAAATTCCATTGAAGTTGCCCAGAACCAGAATGTTCTGTATATATTTTTTTTCTAAATTACTAAATAAAACATTTGTAGTGCAATAAGAAATTTTAAGAAGTATCCACATATGGTATAAGACATCTAGCCTTCTGCTTAGACTCTGCATAAAGTTTATATTACCTTTAATATATCATGATGTAGCTGCATATAAGTAGAAGAGTGTTTCAGAATGACATGCAGATAGATCTTTTTCAGTTAACATTCACAGAGATTCACTTTTAAGAGGTATTGCTGCATCAGATGATCTCAGTGATCACCTGCTGTAGCCATCAGTAAGAAAGGTCAAAAACGTTGCCATCAGTTCCTATAAATTCTGGTTAGATTGTCAATGTACATTATTCTTCACAGCGTGCTTGGTAATATTTTATCCTATTATTTCCCCTGGGTGACAGCTAGGTAGCATAGTGTTCACCATCAGACAATTTTCTGTGGGCAAGAGTTTCCCTTTGAGAAATTCTGCTCATTGTTGTTTATGTCACCATGCAGTATCTTCAGTAATCCTGTTACACATCTGATGTACTTAACACCTGCAGTTATCTGTATGCATTGACATAATTCTCTCTCCAAAACCCATTAACCCCATCTTGAAGTCTTACAAATTTCATCATAAGCCAGGTCTATCCCCTCCAGCTCTCCTGATTATCTTTTCTTCTCTGAATTCCCTTGAATTTCTCAAAATCCTTGTGATAATGTTGCAATCAAAAAAGATGGATAGTTGTTATCGTATATTATTTCCTAGGTACTATAGCTATGATTTGATCCTTAGTATGATTAGTAAAGGCTTTATGCCAAAAGATTTTCCTCAAGGAGGTTAATAGACAAGGCAAAACCTGATGAGGGAATTTAGAGGTACAAAGAGATGAAAACATCTCACATAGCAGATCAGTCTCAGTGGGGTCTGAAACCCAGGTTTCCAAGTTCATAGAATATGACTCTTCCGATAAAGCATCTCTGAACATGTATCAATTAATAATTTGTGTGTCACAAGATAAGCAAATTCAAAGAGCAAAACAAAACTGAGTACCTGACTTTCATATTATATATGAGGGTTTTGATGAAAAGGTTTTTTTTTTCAAACTAACTCTAGTTCAGTGCTGTGAATTGAACACCCACTGATGTTAGATTTCCTCCAAAAGAAATATAGTACTAAGACAAAAATTGCCCTGTGATGTGAGTCATTGCAGGAAACAGAAGGACTGTTAGGAGGTTCACTTCAAAAGAATACTGCTGCTCCTCATACAAATGCTAGTTCTTGGTCCAAATAAGTAAATAAAGTGTGTTAAAAGTGTGTGAGGCATTTTCTAAGGAGGAGAGCTAAGAGTCTGGGGGCTGGTCTGTGTGACTATCTCAAAGCCTATATTCTAAGTAGACTCCAAATTAACTGCAGTCCACAAATTTTTAATCCTGCAAGTCTGAATGGAGAAGAAGGTTATTGGTCAATTATTTATTTATCTTTTGTAAAGATAATAGCTTACATTGGGTTGGCACTTATAGATGAAAGAATGTATTCTGTAGAGAAAAATGATATTAAATGACTGCATATGTGATGAGATACAGTAGCCTGTTGTAACTTAGAAATGTGTAAGTATAGAGATAAAAAATAATATTAAAAAATGAATAAATTTACTCAACCTGAATAAATGTATATACATAAATGTCTCCAGGGATTAGGTTTCCTTTTAACAGTCAGACACAATGGACAACAAAATTTAAAAACATAAGACAATTAAGCAGTACATTTGCTGACATGCTGCATTACCTACATGGCAGGAGTTTTAATTTAGCTTATTCTAATTTCATCTTTGCTACGCCTTTGAAATATATTAACACTCCTTTACGTGTTTTCTGAAGCTCTTGTCTAAAAAGCTGAAAGTAAATGAAGTGAAATTAGCTACTTTGATCTTCAGTCTTACTGGAGAAAGAATTATATGCATTGCCATATCAACATATGATTTCCTCTTGAATATACAGGCTTTGCTGATCCACGCACTGCAATATCAAACATATCTCAAAGCGGTTTGCATAATGCACTTCACATCTACATGAATGGCTCCATGTCCCAAGTACAAGGCTCTGCAAATGATCCTATCTTCTTACTACACCATGCTTTTGTTGACAGGTGAGTTTAATTCTTCTTGGTAAACCTAATTTATTTTGTATTTTTACAGTGTAGTTTTCACCTGTATTTCAAAACTGCAAATATTTTACATGCCACTACATGCACAGCATTTTCAGACATGTAGAACCGAGCTCTTATATTACTTGAGAGTGTCTTTCCTAATACGTATTTATGCTCACTGTATTAAATATCACTTGAAAAGTTGACAAATGCATTCAGCTTTTATTACCAAGATAAAAATAGTCCTGCAGTGATGTCACAGTGATTAATATATATGGATGTGTATGTCAAGAAGTTTGGCCCAAAAGTGCATGACTCATTTTAACACAACTATAATCAGTTGGAGTAATTCCTTTACATTCTAAATGTCAGTGCTGTTTTAATTTCTATTCCATAAGGAAAATCCGAGTGTGCTACCCATAAATACAGATTAAAAAAAATAATAATAATAAAAAATCTGTATTTTATTGTGACAAACAAAATTGTGACTGTCTGTTGCTGAAAGAGAAGACTACAGCTGTGCAGATGGAGAGGAAAGCAAACAGAAAGATGTCATGTTTATTAATAAGAAAGGATAGGGAAGCACAATTCTGCAAGAGGAGAGTGAAATTGCTATGCTAGGGAGAGTATTCCAAGATTTAATGGTCATCTTAAAAATTTCTGTATGTCATTATAAAGTATGTGAATGGCTACAATTTGCTGTGTACTGTATTTCACAAAACTGTGAAAGCCAAAGAGTAATAAAAATGGAAGTTGACTAAGCAAGACTGTAAGATACATACCAAAAAATATATATATAAAAATTTAAAAATACGTTAAAAGACAGATTTTTCTAAGCCAGGTTGCTGCCCAGGTAATTTTGAGCAGTAGTAAAGCAGTAATAAAATAATAAATAAATGAATAATAATAAAAAGAACATTCTCTTCAGACCCATTTGTGCAACAAAAGTAAACCATTTTTACACTAATCCAAGATCTAGCCGTATAAAAGTTTTTTTTGTTTGTTTGTTTTTTGTTGTTTTTTTTTTTTAATAGCAGTGCTCCTTTTCTTCAAAACTTGGAACCATTCTCCCTGAGAAATGTTCTTATATGTGTGGAATATTGGCTTGTTCAACCCCCTCTCCCTTTTTGACGCTTTCTGTTTTCTATTAAATTACTCTGTCAAATAGCTACACTATAAAGTTGCACGTTACAGGTTCTGAAGCATTTCATATTTTCTTTCCAATCTTCCTGTACTTTTTCAACATGCACTGACCATGCCTTGGCAACTGCAATGCTTAGAACAAAAGAACTGTGACCCACTACATACTTTTGTGAGTCTTTCATCAGTTTGTGTGCTCAGAAACCTACTGAGTGAGACCCTGCCTGCACACAGCTAGACACTTATTCAGATGAAAAAAAATAAAATGGTTTCTTTCTTTGGGTTGCTGAGGCATGCAGCACAGGAGGGATGCAGATTACATCCTCAACACATCATCTTGCAGGGAAGTTCTGTAGTTTCAGGGAGTTTACACCAGAATTCTTATAACAACAAAAAAAATTACTGTATTTGACCAAAATATAGTATATGTGTAAAACAAATTTGAAGTTGGGCTTTTTCTCCTCAGAATACATAATTAATGAGCTTAATGGTTGTGTTTTTTGTACCCAAAAATAGGACATGAAGTCTAAGCAGGTCACTGAGGCATCAGTGGAATGGTTCCTTCAAAGGGTAACCCACCTGTCTTCTGTTCCTTATACACAGGTTATAATTAGCTTTCTGGAGGTGTCAGCTTTGAAACTTTTCTTTGTGGAAAACTTTTGTTCAGAATATTTTTAAAGTTAAATAATGTTGTTTAACTGTATTTAGCATATCCACCCATTGACTGTTTGACAGGATGGATGCACAAGGGTTTCAGGTGTGGTTACAAATTTCAGGTTTGGCACCTGGAAATTAACATTCCAATGTCTAGGCTATTAAAAATGGATCTGTTGAAAATTCAGAGAAAAAAAAAAAAAAAAAAAAAAAAAAGAACACAGAAGGGAACACATTATGCTCTGCAATATCAGAAGACATTGTTTTCCTCAGATATTCACACTTGTATAAGACCTACGCATGTCTTAGCTCCCACTCAGTGCAGGGCTTAAGTAGCACCTTGGTCTTCATGCTGACCCCTCCCACATTGGAATTTCAGTTATAGTCATTATAAAACCCTGGAAACACTTTTCATGACTGTAATTGTTATCCATTTTAGAAGGCAAAATTATTTACAAAAGATAACATTAAATCCCACTAGTGTTGAGGAAATAAATCACCACACAGGCACCGTGGGGGCAATGCAGAAATCCATGATGCAACCTCATCTGATCTGTGGCAGAAGGAACATTACCAGTGCTCTGCAGCTGCTGTGTACATGGGTTTCAGTACACACAGATGTAAAAACTGATGATAATGCTGCCTTTTGTATAAGTGACAGAAATGCATTAGCATGATTAGGGTTACTTAGCAGCCTTATCCATGACAGATTAATCATGCTTTTAGTTATAATTAATAAGTAGGTGACTGATAGGTACATACAGTACATTTAAAAGAACCCCATTCCTCTCCTACATAGACTTTAAATATGAAGCACTGCAAAGAAATTCTGAGAGGCAGGCAAGAATACAAAGCATAGAGGAAATGGGAGAAACCGTCTACATAAGAAGCAGCATTTTATATTGTTTTTTCATATCAACTTTTCTCATCTGAGGTGGCTTATACAACTGTACAACTGTCACAGCATAGGGCCAGTGTGTTTTTAACTATATAACATTTAAACTAAATCTTCCAGGGAGAGTATCCCCTCCAGGACTTGGTACAGGCATAGAGGGTTGTGAGACAAGGGTTTACTGACAAAGGGTAAAAAAAGACTGGAGTCCAGGAACCACATGTCTGCCAGGTCTTGCAAAGGCAGGGAACAGTTCTGTGTCATGAAACCAAGAAGAGCCTAGTGCTCGGAGCATCCACATAGGACCCAGAAGAGGGATTCCTCACTCTGCTGCAAGTTCCTTGAGTAAAACTGAGCATGTAGTTTTGCTTTGCCAAGATCACATCTGCCGGAGAAGTGTTTTCTGCCCATTGATTTCAACAAGAGGTGCCTAAAGACTTTTGAGGAGCTGTTGATCTGAGCTTCAGCTAACCCATCTGCAAAGTGGGTGATATTAAATGCCTACGCAACAGGGACACTGTCAGAGTAAATGCATTAACGACTGTGAAATGCTCAGTTACGACCATAATAGGAGTGATAGAAGTAAGGCAATAGATCATTGGGACTGATTTTACATAGAAACATATGGTACAGAGGAGGATAAACAAGTGTATACGGAGTCTGCTGACAGGTGTGAGCCAAATGTTAGGAGCTGCTTTCCAAACTGAGCAACAGTAAGCCTCCCATCTGCCACCCCCAGCCTTTCCTGCCCAGGCCTGATACACTAAATGCAGGAAGGATGGAGAGAGCATAGGTGCAGATGAGAAGATCTTTCAGGTGAAAAACAAAGCATTTGTGTGCAATTGTTCTTCTTTTTTAGGTCATTCCCCTACAGCAATGCAGAAATATGAAGGTACCCAGGAAACAGCTTTCTTAGCAATGATAGATCACGCTCCTTGCCCTATTTGCTAGCTAGCAGATTGAGGGATGAAATCCCAGGGCTTGGTAAAAACAGGTGACACCCCTGAAAATTTTTAATTGTTAATTGAATCAGCTGAAAGAAAGGAAGCATGTAAGCAAGCAAGAAAGACAGACAGACAGAAAGACAAAGACAGAAAGACAGAACAAGAGAAAGAGAGAAAGAGAGGAGAGAAAGAAAGAAGGAAAAAAAAAAAAAAAAAAGAGGAAAAAACTATACATTCAGCAAAAATTAGAGCTTTTTTAGCTCTGTGAAGCATTTCTCTTAATTGCAAATCTCTCTGCCATTCAGATATGCTCTACAGTCAGCACAAGGGAATAGCAAGGGAGGAGTCAACCCACTCAAGCTGGAAGGAGCAGCTGCACAAGCAGTGAAAGCAAGGGCCCACAGTCACAGTTGAGCTCACAATGG
This sequence comes from Aythya marila, assembly GCF_965140915.1. Classification (NCBI taxonomy): domain Eukaryota; kingdom Metazoa; phylum Chordata; class Aves; order Anseriformes; family Anatidae; genus Aythya; species Aythya marila. The sequence goes on from NC_139042.1 coordinate 9,179,143, forward strand.
TGTTTTCTGTGCTCTGAAAAGGGACCCTTTTCTGTGATGACTCTTTTGGCCTCTACATCCCTATAGTCCCATAGTGGCTTTTTTTTTCTCCCTGCACATCTGTCCTTTGAATGTTTCTTCCATCTTTCTTCTCGTTTCTGCACTTCAGTATTTTTGTACTTCTCTTGCCCTTGACTTTCACAACTCACCCCAACAAGTTCCCTTGCAAAGAGGAAATAAATAAATAAATAAATAGAGGGAAAATAAGTTGCAATTAAAGATCTTCACACTACTATATACTTGTACAGCTGCTAATTCAATAGGGTCCCAGTTTTCATCTCATTTCTAAGTTCTGCAGTATGGGACAAGGTGCATCATAAGAATACATGTGACTTTCAAAGACCCTGATTTTAGTACAAGCTCTTTAGAACTGATTTTCTAGAGACATGCAATATGGTGTAGACATTCGTTCTCATGTATCTCTAAAGTTTAGTTTTGTTAGACTACTCATACAGCTAGACAAAGATTGTCAGTTTTAGTATTGCCACCACTGTAGCACCTTTTTAGCCAACTTTCATGAGTAAACACACAGCTCAAAATACTTCTGCAACCATCACTGCATTAATCCAATGCTCTGAACAGATATTTTTCTCTGTTTGTACCCTTCTACTCTTTTGTCATTCTCTGTCACATCAGATGAACTGCTGTTCTCTATTTTCAAGGCCCTTCATTGCCTGTCCCCAAATCATATCTTATGCATTTCTAAGGAATTCACTTACCCCTCCAATAAGTTTGTGATATCAATCCCTGTCTCACATCTGTTTAGCATTCAGACAAGTCCCTCCATATTCTTCATTGTGGGGAATTGTCCACCCTATACATCCACAGATTCAGTCACTGCTCTCCCTTTTGATGTGAAAATTAAGACATTAATAAGCTGAATCCTTCGCAGTTTCACTGGTGAACCATTGTGCCCTCACTGCATCTTTGTCTAGTTCTCCTTCCATCTGTCTGCATTTATCTGTTGTCCCTTATCCCATGTGTAAATTATAATTATATAATTATAATGACAGGCCCTCTGTCATTAAGGGACTGTCTAATTGCTCTCATCTGTGCAGTGTCTGGCATATTCTTAACCTCTGACTATGATTTTCAGGTATCCAAGCAATAAGAGCAGCAGAAAATAGCAATTGCTTCATTTACAGTTATAAGAAATGTCAATGACAAGAGAGCTGAGCATATGTGCATTGATCTCGGTTCAGCAGTGACTCCATTGCTTGCTACCACACAGGACTTAATATTTGTATCAAAGAGAGAAAATGTTCAAGTGTTTGTTTGCATGTCTGTGTATATGTGTGCACATGCACTCTGCCAAAAGCAATCCAAGTTAAGCATAAGGACATATAGGGAATGAAGACGCTTGAAATTTCAGACACTTATTTACATACACCCAGCACTCCAGAAGGGTGCAAGAGAAACTCTCCTGCACATCAGCTTCAGAGATCCATGAAAATGCCACTAACTCTGCCTGATCAAGGCAAATTTCCCTGTGTTCAGCAGCATCAGCTGACATAGAGTCTTCTGCAGCATGCTACAACAACACCCACTGCTGCAGTGGCAGAATGGAGCTGGGAGCATTAGGAAATGCCAGACCATGGCTTATCCCAGGATCTAAAAATAAAATGTTCCTTATCACACTGAAAATCAAGTGTTAACTTGGAAAGCATGAATGTAGCAATCTGTTCAAAAGTATATTAGAAACCAAAATCTACACATCCTGAATTGCATGCCAGGAACATCCTATTGTGGACACCGTCAGCCCCTGTGGACTCAATATACTCACTTTCATGTCAATTCTTTCTCCCTTCATTCCTCCCCAAAAAATAGTTAGCATTATGTCAAAAGTGATTTTGTTGGAAAATACTTTAACAAGAGGAAATTTGAATTTCATTCCCAGGAGATGTCAAAATAAAAGCCTCTTATTTTTACTGTGTTTAAGAAACTGAACATTTTCATTTTCTCTTAAATGTTATCTCAGGTTTTGGAAACCAAAAAAATAAAAAAAAAAAAAAAAAAAAGCCATGAGAAAACCCATGTTGTTCTCTTGTTTTGAAATGTTGACAGGAAACAAGAATTTTTTTAGCTCTTAAAAACTATTTGCTTCAAGAATTTGGAATATTCAGAGTGAAATCATTCAAAAAGAATCATTAGAATTTCTTGTAAGGCAAAACTAGGTTCCAGACTTAATACATGAAATAAGAGGCATTCCTTATCCTGAATTGTTCCCAGTCATTTCTTATCCTGAATTGTCTGAACACAAGTAAAGTGTGAAGCCAAGGAAGCATTAACCCCACTATGTATACGGAAACTTTGAGACAATGAAAAAAATGACTTAGAGCTGAGATGGAGATTGCAATAAAATGATATATCAGCTAATAATAAAACCATGTAAAAATGGAGAAACTGCATAAACACTAAGCATATGATTAATTTCCTCTCTTGACGTGCACAGCAAGACCTTATTGCTTTCTGAGGTATGTTTGCAAAAAACAATGGCATAGGCTAAAAGTCATATCTTTCTGGAACTGAATGAACTATGGCATGAGAAAAAAAAAAAAAAAAAAAAAAGAAAAAAGAAAAAAGAGACTGTGTGATAATTGTTAGACAAAGGCAGGTCAAGAGGCTGCCATTAGCAATACACCTCCTCACACAGTCCTTCTGCATCATGTCAGCTCAGTCATGTCATGTCATGTCATGTCAGTCACAGGGTCTGTGCCCAACGCTGTACCTCCTAAGTGCCCCTGTAAAGGCAGTGGATGAGGTGAAGTCCGTGGCATGAAGGTGAAACACGACTAAAGTCCTTCCACTCAGAGAAAGCATGAACATCATAGATCTACTGCAATTCCCAAGGATAAACTAGTACAGCCTTTGTGGGAGAAGCCCCTGGGATTTGCTCCTGACCTTGAGGTGTTCTGCACCACTACCAGAACAGAGCTGAGATGATGGTGTGTAGCAGGACAGTCTGTAATGCTCCAAGATATTACTTTACTTCATAAAAGCTTGTGTTTTCATAATATAGCTTTTGATATTTGACAGCTAGGTGAAACTTTGTGGAAGCTTGTGGATGTGACACTCATCTCGTACTTAGGATACATATCCAGAAATTTCCTTTTGGAAATAAACAACTGGATTACAAAGTGCCACTGCACAAAGAAAGGTATTGTGTTTACAGGGCTGCAGAGATGAGTGGGGTAGGACAATATCAGTGGGAGCTGCATGATTTCAGTGGAACTGTATGCATAAGCTGAGTGTGTGTAAGATGGATAAAGAAAGGGAAAAAAGCTTCAGAAAGAAACAAGGGAAGCAGCATGAAGGTGAGGAACTCTGTGCAGATTATGTTGGCCCTCCTGCCCCAGAGAGTGCTCCAGACTCCTGAGGGAGCAATGAGCACTTACTAGTGCTAGTAAGTACTAGTAGTACTGGAGCTGATACCCTGTCCACACCTAGGCCTGCATCAGAGACAGCAGAAATACTATTTTTTCCCTCTATGGAAAGACACCTTCAGCACTGACTAGGCCGTATTCTTCTTGCCCTACAATGCAGATTTCTTCTGAGCCCCACTCATAGTCAGTAGAGACTTTAGTCTGGGAATCACTGAGCAGTGACCAGCTCAGCTGCAAACATCCCTGCTGAGGTACCTTTTTGTCCTTGGATCAGATGAATCCACTCAAAAAAGTCCACTTTTTATCTGTCTAATACCTAGTACAGAGGGTTCATATAAACTTAAGTTCAGAGATACAGACAACCACAGCACATGGAGTACTTCAGGTATAAGTACTTACTCCTTGTGTACATATGACTGAGGCTGACAAAGTTATCTCCTCACTTTCAAAGCTCTCAGGAGAAATGACTGCACTTCAGTACTGAAAGAGTGGGAAAATCAAGCAAAGAATATTTTAGAAATTATAACAGGGAAGGAGCTGTCTTAATTCTACTTTCCCTCGGGGGCATCTATAAATCTGCAGGAGGACACACACTGCTTCTGTTACCACAAGCCAAGGAGCTGCCCTGGGCTGGTGCTGAGCTGGAGCTGTTAAACCTCACCTCCTAACCTCTTGGGGCTGGTACCATGTTAACCAGCTACTCAGCTTGTTTGATGGAGCTGACTCACTCAAAGTGGGCTCAGTATGTGGGTAGCGTGAGTTCACATCTACTGCAAAATACCATATAAATACCATGGAAAACAGAGTGTAAGTGGGAAGGTTGGGGTGTTGCTGAGAAACACAGCTCCCCAGTATTTCTCCTTTGATATTCCTGTGTCTGGGCTGAAAGGCAAATCACACAGTAAGATACTGAATCTGTACTCTAACTTCTATTTCATTAAGGAAGTTGGGCAGATCCAGCTACTGCAATTGCAAAACACCCAAATGGACACAGAAACAGACATGGAGGGTCACACCACAGGCTCTTCTAACATGTATCATGGCACCAGTGGTGGCCAGAAGCAGAAGGGAGGGAGATGGTTCAACCATCCTCCAGAACACCCCCTTGCATTGTCCATTGAACAGAAGAGGGCTGAGATATATAGTGCACTTGACGCTGCACCTACATCTTGAGTAACCCATGCTCAAGTCCTCTGGCAATCCACAGGTAGGTCATAAAGAATCAGAGGCAGAAAACCAGTAGGAACAAGGAACAGGCTCTGGAGATAAATGCTCTTGGTATCGATTGAACGTATATAAAACCTAAAGTGCTGCTGATCTACCTTGCTTTGGGGAATGGTGAGACAAAGGTTAGACACCTTCTGGATTGCATGTGAAACACAGCAGCTGGCAATCTCACCTGCTATGTCATTATTTAGGCTAGATGTTTCTAATGACCCATTCCGGTCTTAAAAATCAATAGTATAGGAGGTTCAGTTCAAATAGTCCTATTTAAAGTACATGTTTCATATCACTCTTACTGCAAGATTTCGGCTCAGCCAACGCAGTTAAAGAATGGATCACTTTGTACATTACACATTATGCAAGCTATTAGTAGTTTTTAAAAAGAAAGGTTACTTCGCCCTGAAACTTGGCGAGAGCCACATGGTTAGTCTTCACCTATTCTCTTAACACTGGAGGAGGAGAGAGCTCTCTCTGTGACACAGTGATCAAGACAAGCGCTGATGCAGACAGCTAGCATAGCATTGAATTTCCTTCCTGCAGCACTTCTGCAATAATAGCTGCCATAATTGTTCAAATTGTAAAAAATCACAGGAAAACATGGTACTTTTCTCACCCACGTGTACCTACCTTCTATTCATCAAAAGAAATTATCACTTTGCTGCTGTAGATGTGATTTATATATTACATGCCCTTGTGAACCTCAATAATGACAATCTTTCATTCTCCAAAGAAATGAATTACAGAGCACAGGAGTGGGTTACAGTCAGTCCAGCTACTGCCACAGCAGTCCATTTTAATCTGCTTGTTTGCTTTCTCTTCAGGGGAAACTAGGAAACTAGTTATTAAACTTCGGAGCAGCTGGCATTTGTACTATCTCTTATTTCAAGTGATGTTTTTCTGTTAGCTGCAAACAGTGGCAATGACGAACTTTCTCAAGTTAACACAGGAAACATAATACAGCAACAGTTAGCCACCCCCCTTCCCTCCCCCTCCCTCTCCCAGGCTTTTTTTCTCTTCTTCCATGCAAAGCATGGTTACATTTCTATTTCCTTTTTTTTACATTGGACAGAGGACACATCATCATTTCTTATATCTCTTGGTTTTTACAGTGTTGAGCAACACTGGATACCTGCATGTGAATGAGAAACATATACTCAGCCAAAAATTACTCTGGTTCAACAACAAGAGGCGAAACAAAGTTATTTTAAGGAACAAAAACTTATCTTCTGCAACTAGTTAGAGTCATTTCTGACTTTTGTTGGTATAAAACAGGCTGGCTTGACTAAGAAAAGAGTTAAGAATTTAGATCATATATCTGACTGAATCTAACCCCTTCGAAACCTGACGTAAACTCACTGTATTTTCTAGCATAAGTGCAAAATAAGCTTCCACAGGAGATAACTTGCTCTATCAATAACTGAATTATCATGAGGCAATACCTAGTCCACACTAGATAATACTCACATTCACTTTCTACTGCACAGATTCCTACACGATTTCCAACACTCATCTCCTGCCTTTAGTTTCATGAGCAATGTGTCACACTCAGCCTATTGTCTCCTTCTGCAGTTGGAATGAAGCTCCATCAGCAACCCATCAAACATAAGCTGGGCTCAGCACTCCTTGGTTCAGCCTACCTAATTTTCTAAGAAGGGAGAAAACAAGAATCTTTCAGTGAGATTTGTTGAGTGAGAAAGTGGGTTGCAGGGATACTGGCAGGTTAGGGTTTGTGGTATGGGAGCTGTGCTCTGGGCTTATACACAATGGGGTTGGAGCAGCTCTCCTCTTAGAGAGGATCAGCACTTATTCCTACACATGCAGCAGCAATCTCTGCTCAGGACTCTTTTGTCTAAATCCTCTTCAGGTCTCAGGTGTCTGAGCAGCTTTTTCTTACAATAGACTTTGGAGGATCTGAGCAGCCTTTTCTTATTTTGGAGGATCTGCTGCTTTTTGTATTCTAGAAAAAAAACACTTGGAGCACTATGTGATTATTGGAGCAATGACCGGAAGCTGCACAGCCCTTTGCACCCAACTGAACACACTAAACAACAGTGAGAGTTCCAACTGTGTTCTCCAAATGGCTATGGATACTTAAATTTTTTTGACATAAAGAGAAACAATTTCAGCTGAAAAGACTGAAAAATCTTTGTCTTCCCCTAATCCTTAAGAGGTGTAGAGGGCCTTTTTAAAAATAACAGAAAACTGCTCTAAATCACAGTGGAGAGAATATTAAAATATCTCATATCCCCAGCAATTGCAATAGCCTTGAAGATTTCCAAAAAGTGGGACATGAGTAAAGTGGCATTGGTTGTCCTGTAGATGGGGCTGGTCATGATGGACTATACTTTTACTGTCTACTTTCCTCTCATTTCCTCTGTCTGACACTCTCCAAGCACTGAGATTGTGCAATGCCATAAATTAGAACAAAGGAGGTGGAAGGAAACACAGGTGCTTTTGTTGGGATGGTGTAGCAAAGCAGCACCAAGATCCTCAAGCACCACTTGTTTCCCCAGCCCTGGTGGTTCTGTACAAATGATGTGAAGGTGTCAGCATGGTGCACATTTTCATGGCTCATCCAGTGAATGTTCTTTTTGGAGGCAGCCTGCAGTTGATGTTACTTTGGCTGGATAAGCAAGGGTCTTTGTGTTATCTGCACATTGCTCCTCAGCTTTAGAGGTGGTCTGGTCTACTGTGGTCCACAAAAACAAAAAAAAATTCTTTGGCTTAGAAGGTGGAGTAAAGGAAAACAACGAAGCAGGCCAGACCTTCACTGAAAATAAATATTCATACTTCAGAGATACATAATAGATTTACATGATAACATATGCTCCAAGAAAAAATATACAAGCACAGCATTACATGAGGGAACATCTCCACTGGGCTAAAACATCTTTTTTCTGTTTTGTGCAAGTCTGTGTTTAAAGTATGAGGGACTGCCAAATCTGGTAGACCACTAGAGGTAAGTCTACCACAGCTCCATGTTTTCAGGTCCAAACTGTGCTGAGTCTGAACATATTTTCCCAATAGGCACACATACACACAATGCATACAAATGTATTTATATATATATGCATATATGTCTGACACAGATCAACACAGAAAATACAGCACTCACAGATGCCAACAGTACGAACAACTTCATCCTCTTGTCCTCTCTGCTTGACGAGGCTGAAAGCCTGTTAGTCAAAAAATCAGACACATACATACACGTAAAGAGTCTGGTTCCCCCAGTAACTGACCTTGGACACCCAGTTTACCCAGTCTCCGGATCCCTTGGTCTCCCCATTGTCTCTCTCACAAGAAGATGCACACACTGGTCTCTCCACTAGCTGGTCCAGGAATTGGCAGAGAGGCAGTGGTGTCACAAGGGCTGGTGGAAGAGAGTCATGCCCAAGGGTGCACATGTACACTGCAACTTGGAAGTGATGGGGGAAGCCTGAAAGTTCCCCAGCAAGCAGGGCTGGGACACAGAACAAGCAGTGAAACCCAGGGCAGTCCTCAGCACTGTTTCAGTGCAGGGGAGACACAGCATTGGAAACCTTGGCTGGGTTTCTTACAATAATTGAGGGCAGCAACTTAATTTTTAATCAGACTTTTACATTATGACAGGTTCAATTTGTTTACAAGCAGCCTGAGAGTCCCTGTACGGTCTTTAGTCAACTAAGAAGTATAAGAAAAAAAAATGACCCTGCAATACAACTGCACACACTGGCAAATAATGCCTTGACTTTACAACCTCAGCTTTAGTAGCTCTTCCAAGACTGAAGCACCGATGCTTCTCCCAAACGCTTGGGATGGGAAAGTACCTGAAGTGATTTTGTAATATCAGGTGACTAGTGCCAACTTTTAAACTGATGACTACTGTATAATCACAGTCCTTGGACTAGCATCTCAGCTTTCCTAAATTTGTTTCTTTTTCATTCTTTTACAAATGCAAATACATGTTGCTTGCCAGATTTCCTTTACAGAATGTCAGGTCTCGTGATAGTGAAATAAATTGTTTAAACGAGATCTACGTAACAACATTCTGCCTTCCTTTTACCATAGTCAGTCTTACCTTGCATTAGTATCACAACAGTAAATCAGGAATGAAAGTCTCTATGTCAAGACTGGTGCAACCAGTGATGTGGTACATATTTGAATGTGATAAAGTTATTAGTGGTTTGCAAAGTTGCCCTGTAGCAGATAAACCCTTAGTACTGGCTGTTTGGACACTTACCAGAGGTTCATGGATTTATCAGGCTAATGAGAAACACAGGCCACTGTTTCACAGCTGCTTTTAATCAGCTTAATCTGGTTCATAACCACCAAAATAAACAGTCCTGCTCACCTCTTTTGAGCATCTGGATGTGCTTGCCCCTGTTCCTCTATTGTACTGGTACTGTCCATTATGCAAAAGCATAATGAATCAGGTCTGGGATTTTATCTCACCTCAGCTATCCTGGAATAAGTGAAAACAAATGAGAAGTTTGGATTTAAAATAAATCAGTTCCTTAATCTTAGTTATAACAAGGTTGTGCAAACACTTATAAGAAATGTGAGGACAAGGGAGTAAGAGGACAGCAAAATTGCATCCTGGGACATACGGTGGCTATGAATCTTCATTGTCTTCCCACTGGGGACACTGCAGGGTTGCATGTGTTTCTGGTCCCCTGGCAGAACTTGTATAAAGGTACCAAACCCTCTTCTTCCCCCCTTTCCTTCTCTTCAGCTGTTCTTAATTGCAAGGTAAAATACACCGGCTTAAACATCTCCTAGAAAAGTTTCCCAAATGGCCAGTTAGGTTTACAATGTCTGTCAGTGTCTCTGCAGTGGTTCAATACAGGGAAATCTTTAATAACAGATATTGGTCTGGTTTCTCCTCCTACACTGCAATTGGTCAAATGTAGCTCTGTGCCTGACTGTGGAGGCACACCATTCGAAAATGGCTCCTAGCGGAGACTCTTCAAAGTCATAAAGAAAATACCTACTCTCATTGTTTTGTTTCACTTTTTTCCAGTTTTTAAGATTTTCTTCTTGCAAGCAGCGTCTCTTTTTTTTCAGATCACACATTAGCTAGAATAGTATGAAGTTATACAGCCTACATATAGCAGTGCTGCTTATACTCTGCTTGATATTTCCCACTGGTAACATAAACCCATTTATTTCTTGACTCATCCTTTCATTAGCTATAATCCCATTCCATATATTATTCATAAAATAATATGAATCCAGAAATATATGTATTGGTGGCCTTTTTTTAATCATCTTCAAATCAATCTTATTGCCTCCACCCCCTTTTAAACCAAGTTTTTTTTTGTTGTTTGTTTGTTTGTTTGTTTGTTTTCCAAATTAATTTTCTGCTATGGCTCATTTCATTTCACTTTGTATAATCTGGTATGTATGAAGCAGAACAAGGAAAATACTCAGGTCTATTTATATGCAATCAAATGAAAGTGATATATCCATATCTTTTACAGATGGCTTTAATTTTCTCTGTTAAAGCACCTTGCTGTACTAAAATTCATTGTGAAGGCAAAGTATATTTCCCCAGAATGAAAATTTAAACTACCAAAGCATCAACATACCTGGTGGGAGTCTTTATTACTTTTTACAATATACCAGCTCTTTAAAATAGTAGTACTGGGGAAAAAAAAAATAAAAAAAAAAAAATCTAACTGAACTGGAGTTTAAGTGATAGTGTATTTATCATGTTGTTTCAAGGTTTAAATAAAAACTCAGAGCCTTATTTTAGCCTAATAATGTCTAAATCCATTGTATTCTATGACATTAAAATACTGTTTCTTATCATAAAAATAATTTTTGCATAAGCCGTTGATTGTCATAATCTAAGAGTTTTAAAACCTTTAATATTTACTGTAATAAAATTCCAACTACTCTGGAAGTGTAATACAGAGAAATTGAAACTCATTGGGCTTTAAATGTAAGACAGGACCTCTTTCAAATTTCAAATTATTTTCCTATCCCTTCTGGTTCCTTAACCTCTTATTTGGATATGCAGTTTGGGCACTTTAATTACCTCAAGAGAAGGAAGCAGCCTTCCAGACAGAAGCAGTCTTTGCTCTAACCTAGATACACTTAGTTCTTAAGGCCTTTAAAGAAAACCTCTTCCAAGTTACTTTTGCTTGCCATTGAATGAGAATGAAGGGTGTTAGGGCTATCACAAGACTGATTTCCATTTCAGTTAGTCCATTTCCATATTTTAATTTTCTATTTCTTAAGTTCTGATTGTCTGTGACCTTTCTAGGCAGGAGCTGTCACCCTGGCTCCCTGGGTAAGATACCTTCTTACCCATTGCTTGTGCAAAGTACCTCTCACTAAACCACCAAGATATAGAAAGCCAAAGGAATTTGTTTGGGCCACAAGCAACAATTGTTTGAGGGGTTTGGAGAATTTGTTGTTTGGGGAGGATGAAGCTACGATTTAAAGATATGATTTCTAAATATGAAATCTTTCAATGTCTGGATTTGCTCACTCCTCCAAAAGATTTGTGATAGCCAAGCTCAAGTTCTGAGTTCTTTAATCCTATGAAGGATTAAAGAAGGATTAAAGAACTAAGGAGGGAACTGACTTAGACAAAAGGATTTTTCTCTGCACAGTGCCTAGGCGAGTGACCGTGCATTTGTTTCTTCTTTCATTTCCTGTAGCCAAACTGATGTTAAGCCTTGTGTTTCACACAGAAACACTTCTTCCTTTCCCTTTTCCTTCCCCTCTTCTAGTTAATGAGGATTTACTCTCTCTTTTACTCTCTTAGATTCCAGGTTAGGTTCTCCCCATTCACACACCCTGAATAAAATTCCCAATGGATTTCGATTAGTTCTCTCTTTTCCTGTATCCCACTTCATATATCCCACCACTCTCACATCCCATCTGCTCTTTTCAGCATTGCCAGCATCCCCCAAATGACGCCAGTCTAACTAGGAATGCATTGCTAAAAATGTCTCCGTATCTGGAAAACATTACTGCGACCTGTGCAAGTAGCTAATTAGTTGCTCGCCCTCTTTGTCTATGTGGTGAGGAAGAAAGAAGCCGACTAGACTGCTGTAGGATTTAGACAGATATTTCCCTCATTGAGCTTCTGCCCAGTAGCTTTTGGGAGCAGAAGAAATATGGAGATTGGATATCACAGAGTCCTTACTCATTAGACGTCTTTTTGTTACTTTCAGTCTCATCACGACAAAAAAGGAAGGCAAAGTGTAATAAAATGGCCAGTTGTCATTTCAGTTGTCATTTTATTGATAGCCCTGCTTTGTTAGACTGTGGGGCAGGGGAGGATGTAGAGGTGCATATAAAGAAGACATAAAAGCAGTTTTGCCAAAGTAACCAAAAAATCCAAGGAGTTCAAGTCTGCCATTCCGCTACAAACTTGGCTTTTCTACCAGCAACACTGTCACTCCACAAACGGACCAGCTAATTGCATCAGCACTTTGCCTTTTTGTGTGAGCTTTTACTTCTGCACTTCTAAGCTCTTCTTCCAAGTTTGCAGCTGTTGTAAACATAGAAACATGGAATATGAGAATATATTTTCAAGATATAAGGAAATGACTTACAGCATGGCTGTGTTTAAGGGAAGAAAACAAAACCTTCTATCAACAGTGAGTGGAACAACATCTGATGACCAAAATACTGATTTCTCTCTACCACAGAAACCACATGCCCACTATCTGATAGAGCAACCATTTCTGTAGACCAGGACACATGGATGAACATTCAGATGACAAGGAGCTGACAGAGATCTTATGGGTCAGGATTAAAGGGAAGGCAAGGACAGGCAACATAATAGTGGAAGTGTGCTACAGGTCACCTTCTCAGGGAGATCAAGCAGCTGCGGCCCTCTATAGACATACAGAAGCAGCCTCATGTTCACATGCCCTGGTCTTCATGAGGGACTTCAACCACCCCAATATCTGTTGGAGGGACAGCACAGCAGGGCATAGGCAACCCAAGTGGAATACATTGATGACAAATTCCTTCTTCAAGAAATAGAGGAGACAATGAGGAGAGGTGCTATGCTGGACCTCATTCTCACCAACAAGGAGGGGCAGGTGGGAAATGAGAAGCTCAAGGGCAGCCTTGGCTGCAGTGACCATGAAATGGCACAGTTTAGGATCCAGAGAGCAGTGATGAGGCAGCACAGCAAGCTCACTCCCCTGGACTTTTGGAGAGCAGACTGGCTTCTTCAGGGATCTGCTTGAGACAAAGCCCTGAAGGGCAGAGGGGCCCCAGAAAGCTCACTAATATTCAAGAATCATCTCTTCCAAGCTTGGGAGTAATGTATCCCAACAAAAAAAATGTTGGGCAAAAACACCAGGAGGCCTGCACAGATGAATAAGGAGCTCCTGGCCAAACTCAAACAGAAAAAGAAGGCCTACAGAGAGTAGAAGCAAGGACAGATAGCCTGAGAGGAATACAGAGACATTGTCTGAACAGCCAGGGATCAGGTTAGGAAACCCAAAACCCTTTTAGAGTTAAATTTGGCCAGGGACATCAAGGGGAACAAGAGAAACTTCTATAGGTACATCAGTGATGAAAGGAAGACTAGGGAAATTGTGGGACCTCTCTGAAAGGAAATGAGAGACCTGGTCACTGAGGATATGGAGAAGGCTGAGGTACTCAATGACTTTTTTGCCTCAGTCTTCAGCAGCAAGAACTCCAGCACATGGCCCAGGCCCAGAAGGCAAAGTCAGGGACTGCGAGAATGATGAACCTCCCACTGTAGGAGAAGATCAAATTTGAGACTATCTAAGGAACCTGAAGGTGTACAGATCCATGGGACCTGATGAGATGCATCCATGGGTCCCAAGGGAAGAGGCAAATGTAATTTTAAAGCCACTGTTCATTGTATTTGAGAAGTCGTGGCAGTCTGATGAAGTTTGCACTAACTGGTAGAGGGGAAAGAGTATTTTTAATTTTTAAAAAGAGAAAAAAGACCCAGGGAACTACAGGCCAGTCAGTCTCACCTCTGTGCCTGGCAAGATCATAGAACAGATTCTCCTGGAAACTCTGCTAAGGTACATGGAAAATAAAGAGGTGACTGGTGAATGTATGAAGAGAGTTAAATGCATCGGTCATGGATGGTCATCACGGGAGTCATAAAATGTAACTCTCTGATAAAAAATTACCTATGATGCCCAACAAGAACTGTTTGGATTTTACAACAATATATATCTTGTTTCACTCTCTCCATGGACTTTCTCTCCAGCTGAATGAACTGGGAGACTTATTTTTCCACCCAGCTGGAAAACCTTTCTTAAAAAGCAAGTGTAAGATTCCTTCTTTCATAACTTTTCTAACAAAATATGGTTAAACCGGGAAATGGCAGTTCATCCTTTTAAATGGAGAGATACAAACAGATGAGATAGTTAAAAAAAAAAAAAAAAAAAAAAAAAAAAAAGCAAAGAAAAAATATGTATCAAAGATATCAGATTTTTCAGGCAAAAGAATAAAAAAAATGAAGATGAAGATCCTCACCAAAAATACAGAGCATCATGCATTATCTTGCTGAGAAAAGAATGAGTATCGTGAGCCCATCTTACTGAACAAGCTGGGAACAAGCCTTTAAATGGAAAGAATGAATGCAACTTCTTTGAATTGCTTTATTAACAAGCAGAATATGATCCTAATATTTCAAAGTGTAAAGAAAAAAAAAAAAAAAAGCCAAGGAAATGCAAAGATAAATGCACAAGGCCAGCTATTCTGGAGGGAGTAATGGAAAGTGTGACTCTTAAAACTCAAAGGGCTATTTTTGAGATTTTTATAGTGACATACAGATATGTTAGAGGAAACATATTTATGACATTTTTGTAAAGATTATATTGTTTTATGTTGGCTAAAGGAGGGAACTATTCATAAACAACTCAATTAATTGTGCAACATAACTTATGCATCAGCACAAATCATCATATCATTAATTAGAGACATATGATTGCATCTTAATCTAAGAATCAGCTGCAAGAGCCAGTAATTCAATGCTCCTGCTATGGCTAAGAACAGCTTGGTATCTTATGTGGGAACCACACTGCAAATGAAGGAATCCAAAGCACATATATTCATTTCCATGGAAATGCTCTACATTTGCATTCTATTTAAAAGATTACTGGACTAAGAATTCTTGAAACTGCTTATGAAACTGCAACGTTTAAGTCATCCAGGGAGAATGCTGCATTTCAGGGCATGTCATGCAAAGCTATTTCAGGTGAATGACAACTTCTAGCTCTGAATTGTGTGCTCATCAACCCTTCAGATTTTTAAAATGTGGTTGCTGAATGTAGCTTCAGCGTTTTCTGAAAAACAGACCCCAAAAAGTACCTCAGACTGAGCATTCAAATGTTAGGGTGTGGACCTTGAAAATCTCATCTAAGTCCTTTCTCTGCCTTCTTAAATTATAATCACATCCTTATAACTTAAGTGCCTCTGTACCTCTAGCAGTCTTACACTGTAGAGAAGAGCTATCTCAGTTCTCATCTACAACTGCTAGGAAAAACAAAAAAAAACAAAACAAAACAAAACAAAACAAAGCACTGACAGTAAGGGTGCCTTGCCCAAAACACAAGAGGCAAGCAGTGTAAGGACTGTAGTCCAACACCCTCCCTCTCTCCCACTCCCAAGCTAAACTAGCAGCCTGATTTCCCATACATTGTATGCCTTTTTAAATGATTACTGAATTTCTCTATGCCATTCTCCAAAGATGTAATCTGATTACAGACTTTCTGTTCAAACTTTCTCATAACTGCAGCTGAAGCCTTGATATCATTGTTTAAATTTATCCATTTGAAAGCTTCAGCTGAGCATTATTATTCTGACAAGAGTTTTTCTAGACAGGGCTGATGAAATTAACTGAAGATGAGAGCCACAAATGAAAATCTTAATCAAGATTAATACCTGCATTGTTAAGGGTTGACAAGGTGGATGAACATAGTGATGCTTTCATCTAATAAATCTTTTGATCCTAAAAAAGAACCAAGGTTCTGGCCCAAGCTCTGTTTTGATGAGGGAGAGAGGGTTTTAATTTTGATGGAATAATCAAAGTGTTTCTCAACATTTCTGCCAAATGACAGGAGGTAAAATTCTACCTGCAGAATTCCTGCACGTTCCACTGAGATCCTGATGCTTCAAAGCACTTGCACTTAGGGTCTGTTTTTTGAGATAACTTGAGTCCCTGAACAACTGGTTATTAATTACAGGGGTATGGGGAGCGTGTGTCCTCCAGCCAGTGGCTGGTGTTAGGGAGCAGCCCTTTTATACATGTAAAACACCTTCAATCCTGAGCAACTGTTGAGCCAAGGTTCCAAATAAAGTATAATCTACAAGTCTCTTTAGATCCTTGTATTTTTAAATCCCTCATAATTGATAAATGAGTTCAGTGATCCCTCCCTGAGCTTGATGTCAATAATGCCCTTCTACCGAGTTCTTTTGATGAAGTGTGGACTCCCTTATATTTACATGTAAGACGCCTGCATCTGTTCCCCTGGCAGCACCTTGCCACCTTCCCTGTTCTAACGTGGCATATCCAGGTGTTTGCTGACAAGCCAAGGTGTAAACACAGTGTAAACAGTAGGGAATTTGGGAAAGGTTCTGAGGATTGAATCAAGGTGAAGAATTGAGCAGACAAAGCTCAGGCACAAAGGGAGAAGAACTGAGAATGCTTTGGAGGGTTGTTAATTTTGTTTTCCAAACACATCCAAGAGTTGACTTGAAAATATCAATACAAACTGTTCTGTTCCTATACTGCAGCACTTAAGCTTTCTCCCTCCACATTAAAGAACAGACTTACAAACCTGTGCTAGGAGACAGCTAAAGGAATGAAAATGGAAAAGACCAGCTCAGGTCAGAAGTGTAGATCAAACCTATGGTTACAGAAAGCATCTTTCCTGACAGCTGAACTCCTTTATCAAGTTTTTGGCCTCATATAGCACATCCCTTCTTCCTCAGATATTTCCAGCCCCTCGGTGGTGTCCAATCAGTCATGGTGTAACCACAGTTTAATGCAGGACTGAAAACCTCTAGTTACAGTGGGAAAAGAGAGAGGGGAGGAGGGAGGAGAGTGAGCAGCTGGGGACAAGACCATCCAGAAAGAGTCAAAAAGTTTCTGAGAGTGACAAGCAAGGACTGAGGTCTTTAAACCTTTTCTCTGTATCCCTCACAACCATATGAATTACTGAACAGAAATTACAGTCAGGTCATAGTGACACAGTGAATTGCATTTAGGGAATTTAAAAGCATATTCAGCCTCTCTAAAGAACTGTAGTCCTTTGCTTTTCAGAGGCTTGAACAGGAACTCAGGTCAAAATAGCTAAACCTAAACTACTTGGAAAGTATTATACAGATAAACAACAGACATTGAATGCCTCTCTGTCTCCAGAGGTCAAGAAAAATGCATCAATCTTTTTTTTTTTGTTTCTTCAAGAAGAAAATTTCTGTTAATCACCACCATTAATAGACATGTTTTTTCTTCCATAGCATTTTTGAGCGGTGGTTAAGAAGACACAGGCCCATCCTAGAAGTTTACCCAGCAGCCAATGCACCCATCGGCCACAATCGAGAAAATTACATGGTCCCCTTTATTCCTCTTTACAGAAATGGAGAATTTTTTATACCATCAAGAGAGCTGGGGTATGACTATGAGTATCTACAAGAACCAGGTAACACTACAATTTTAAGTCGAATTTGTTGCTTATAACATGGACAGTGACTGCAGAATGACTATATATATATATATAAATATATGTATATAAATCCTTCTATTCCAGTTTTTTTCCATAATATAGTCCTAAATTGTACCTTCTTGTTTTCATATTTCTCATCTGGTGATATGCAGAGTCAACATAAGACCATTAGAAAAGTCCCAATCAAAAATCAGTCACTGACATCATTCTTATCTAGCCTAGCTTCAATAAGGGCTGAATATGACCCAGAGGGTCAACTCATGATTAGAAAAGGGAGGAAAAAGTGCTGGATTTTGAGTCTGCTGTTTACCCAGTGTAGTGGGTTTACGTGGCAAGGTTTTGGTAGCAGGGAGCCATAGGGGTGGTTTCTGAGAGAAAGATCTAGAAGCTGCCCCATGTTTGGGAAGGGCCCCATTGTTTTCCAGATCTGAGCCAATAAGCGATGTTGTTTACGCCTCTGTGAGAGCATATTTAAGACAGGGAAAAAACGCTGCGCCAGACAGCAGCCAGGAGTGAGAGAACAGCCTTGCACGTGCCAAGGTCAGTGTAGAGGGAGGGGGAGAGGTGCTCCAGGCGCCGGAGCAGAAGTCCCCTGCGGCCTGTGGTGAGGACCATGGTGAAGCAGGATGTCCCCCTGCAGCCCATGGAGTACCACGGTGGAGCAGGGTTCCATGCTGCAGCCCGTGGCGGAGACCACGGTGGAGCAGGTGGCCCTGCACCGACGGAGGCTGCCGCCTGTGGAAGACCCCTGCCAGAGCAGATTCCGGGCCGGACCTGTAGCCCGTGGAGAGGAGACCACGCAGGAGCAGGTGACCTGGCAGGAGCTGCTGCCCGTGGGGGAGCCAGGTTGGAGCAGTTTTCTCCTGAGGGATGGACCCCGTGGTACGGACCCATATCTGGAGCAGTTCTGGAAGAGCTGCTGCCTGTGGGAAGCCCACGCTGGATCAGTTCATCAGGGACTGCATCCCGTGGGTGGGACCCCACAGCACAGGGGACGAGAGTGACCGAGAAGGAGCGGCAAAGAAGAAGTGCTGTAGACTGACCATAACCCCCATTCCCCCATTCCCCTGCACCGCTCGGGGGAAGGAGGTGGAACAGGGTGGATGGGGGGGAAGGTGCTTTTGTTTTTTTTTTTCCTTTGTTTTCTCACTTCTCTCGCTTGTTAGTTGTAGGCAATAAATCTTACTATCTCCTTATGCCGAGTCTGTTTTGCCCGTTACAATAATTATTGCGTGATTTTCTCGTCCTTATCTCAATCCTTGAGCCCTTTTCACATATTTTCTCCCCATTCCTCTTTGAGGAGGGGGAGTGAGAGAGCGGCTGTGGTGGAGCTCGGCTGCCCACTCAAGCGGAACCACGACACCCAGCTCAATTGATAATGTGCAACATAAATAGAAAAAAGTTGATTTTCAGATTCTAGATGATTTAAGGGACAGCAGATCCAAAGCTCCTTTCTGGTTTACAAATGAAATAAAGCTGATCTCTTAAAACTCCAAAGTAAAATTAATCTGCATACCAAAGACCAACACAGTGTTTGTGCAGCACTTAAAATGGAGACCTGTTGGCCTTGTGCTTGTCCTGTGGTTATTTATACAGCATGCAACTGAATCATTCATAATGTAAATTTAATTTAATTGATTGAGTTTTGCTCTGTTTGGTAATGGTTTTGACTTGCATTGCTGTTCAGAGATGGCTTTGATTTGGGTGTCTTAGCCATTCTCAGGCACTGTGAGGAAAGAGGCCTGTGGGGCTTCAGATACCGGGAAACCTCAGGTAGATCAGATCTTGTGCTTAGGGTAGGGGACTTCATCAGTTTTGCTTGAGTCTCTTTATTGTCTAAGGTAAGGGCTAAATTCTGCTAAAGCTATCAAGTTGCCCAGAACTTAGGATTGCTTGGATACTTTGGCCTAAATCCTTTATAAAATCAGGCCATTGGAATGATCAGACACGTCTCACTGGAATGATCAGACCTGTCTGATGTTCGCCACCACCAAAAGCTACCAGGGTAGTGGGATGCAGTTACCTTTACAGAATATTGGCCACTGAAGGAATAGATTACTATGCATGTTTGCTTCTCCTGTTTTAGGCAGAAAACTTTCTGCTAATGTGTCTCTTCGGTTAAGAGGCAATTAAGAGCTAGAAGTCCAATAATTATAAAGCAAAAGCACTAGGGACATTTTAGCAACACTTAACATTCTTGTTGCTTTTTTTTTTTTTTTTTTTTCTTTTATTGAAATTATATCAGTTCTCAGAAAACCACTGCTTTTCTTATGGATTTTGCTTACCAGTACTGTGAGTACTGTGCTCTCTGTGTACTTGATAAACTGTGAAATCAGGAATTTAGCTTGTTCATTCAATTCTCAGGTAAAATCCAGCTTGCAATTTACAGTCATCCAGAAAATGCATTTTTTTAAACTATTTTATGTGTGAGGAAAGAAATCTTCAACTCTCATAGATGAATGTTAAGACGTTATTTTCATGAAAACACAGAGAAAGAAGTCAATATTTCACCTAACACACCATAAAATATTTGGTCATCTCCATTTATTCAGAGGGAACACAATCTAATAAATATTTCAAATATAATCTCAAAATTATTATTTTGGTCTTATTAGATGCATTTTTGCCTTTTTGCTCATGTCACCACAATTTAGTTCCTAATCAAGATTAGAAATAAATATATATATATTTTAATGAGAGTCACCAGTTTCTGAAAAACACATTATTCCTAGAATCATGCCCCTAAAAAAAAATAAATTTCAAAGCACCATGACAGTCAGAAATGTTGAGTACTGAATTGGTACTGCAAAAGAAAGAAAATGGTAAATTATTTACCATGTAGCAATTCAATTCTATTGCCTCCTGATCTCTTGCCTTTCCCTAGAGGAGTACACAGTCCGTGGAAAATGAAATTCTTATTAAATTCTGCCCACGTTTTTAACACAGAGGTAAGGAAAGTACTTTCTTAATTATTTTGTGAAAAGATAATTCAAAAAGAGTGAATTAGAGAAAACAGTGAAATTCAACCTCATTTAGAAAACCCAGATAATCCTCAGACATTGTTCAGCCTTTTGTTAATCTCACTGACAAAAAGAGAGTTTAAGCTATTTCTTATCTGAACGGAAGAACTGGTTAGAAGTGGAAAATGGCCTGGAACCACAAAATGCAGATATGGATTTTCTTAGTACTTCAGTGTTTAAACCCATCCTGTTCTCTAGAGAGGAACAATGGGTTAAGAGAAGTATTAGAGTAAACAGGCATTTCTTGATACAGGAGCTGAAGCAGGAAAGCCTGCCAACCCCCCTTGAAATCTCCCTTGTACTCAAGGATGCACAGAAATTTTATGTCTTGGCAGCAAGGGGTTACTAGACAGATAGGAAAAAAAAATAGAAAGAGAAAAACAAACAAACAAACAAACAAAAAATACATACTAGCTGTAAAAATCTGGGTGATCAAGAGGAGGTAACATCTCTGGATGCAGATCATCCAAATGAGGAGGAAGAGGACAAGCAGAGGAACAGGGATAGGACAGAGAGAGGAATGAGCACACCAACCAGGTCTTTTAAAGAAAGCAGCTGGAGGCAAGCAGCAACAGCAGCAGTTCTGAGATGCGGCACCAGCAGCTTGCTAGAGAACAAGTAGGACTATACAGAACATGATGGGGCTGGTTACAAGGAAAAAAAAAACTGGGAAAGAATCCAATGACAAAATGGTATTTTAATGCTAAATTATATTGTTGATCTTCTCATGAGGAAAAGCTGGTGCCTGGAGCCCTGCTTTCCACTGAAAAGCAAATCAATGTGTGACAGTATGTGGCTATTTTAATTGCAGTTTCATTTATTTTTATAAGTATGACAGCCCTGAAGCAGAAGTGGTCACAAATAGTGTAGATGGAAATCCATCCCTCGGGAATCAAAAACACATGTCAGAGCCTGTTTTCTGGGAAGCTGATTTGAGCAGAAACTGAAGCAGACACCCAACTTTGCTTGACATGAGAACCGTGAACTGTAAAACTGCCACAATTGGCATGGCTTACTGAAAATGAACATTTGTTAGCATCAATAAAAGAGATTTGGAAGACTAACGGCACCACCTAGCAATAGCTGTCAAAACAATTTGCTGTGACGAGAACTGTTCCAAGCACTTATCTTTGAAGGTCTAGACTAAGTATTTTCTTTATTATTGTTGTTGTGGTTGTTGCTGGTTGATTTTGTTTCTTTTGTTTGTTTTAGAAATAAGAACAGATAAACTCATAGACACAGCCCTGACTTTTACCCAGAAAATCTCCCTCTTTTAATGGGAACAATTTGATGACCATTCTAAATGTTGCTGGGTGACTCACTTTTTTTTTTTTTGGACATTTTAACTAAGGGGCCTTGACACTCAGGGCAAAGAAAGGGATAAAAGCATTGTGATTACAATGCAGAAGGCCAGGTTGCTCATGGATATGTTGCAAGAGAGAGCTCAGATCCAGATTTTGCCTGCAGCTCATTTCTATTTCTGGCTCTTCAGCAGTTTTGTTGCACAATCACAGCCAAGCAACTAGAAAATGTGGCAACTGGCAAATATGTCACCACCACAGAGGGGCTGGGCTGGGTCCCCTTTCTCAAGAGCACACATTGTTGGCCAAGCTGTGAAACAGTGACATTGTGCATGGAAAAGCTTACGATAAAACTGTGGTCTGTGCAACAAAATGTGGATCCTGGGACAAGAGAATGCAATTAAAGGTGACAGTACTGGAGAAATGCTGTCTTGGGAAGTTGTTTACATTTCTGAAATAAATAAAAGATGAGAAGAGTTTTGGTCCCATGATTTTCTTCAGGCAGAGATAAGGAAGTGTAGAATAAGTTTACTTAAAACAGGTGAAACAACCAAAGAAAGCAAGAAGTAAAAAAATATTCTTTGGAAAGAAGAGTATGAGCAGATTTTTTAACATTTATGTAACAGTGCTTAATGGAGGAGCATAAATATGTGTTTTAAAAGCTGCTTTCTTTTTTTTTTTCCCCCCCTTGGAGCCATTTAGATGTAGGAAACTGTTTTTTGGTGAGTTAGTAACAACTTAATAGCAGATAGCAGATAGTGTTCTCATATCAGGTAACCTATGGACATATCTCACCTTTTTTTGAGAAGTACATGTAAGAAAACTGTGAAAGAGAGGTCCAAGTGTTAACTGAGGTTGTCAAACAAAAAATAAATAAATAAACAGTATTGCTCTATAAATACACTTAGGAAATGTTTATTTATCTTCTTTCAGTACACCAAAGTAATCTGTTTTTACCAGTAATCCACTCTGCGGATGTGTCATCGTTGCCAGTGAGTGGGCAGGAATGCACAGCAATGTTACTATGCAAAAGTAACAGGCAGAGACAACTCTAAATGACTTCAGCATAGAAGGAAAAAAAAAAAAAAAAAAAAAAAAAAAACCTGTAAGGCTCTTACCACTCATCTTACCACTCATACAGAAATGTTCTGGTTCTCACTGTTCCTACAGCCAGCCACATGATGTACGATGGAATGGATTATAGTTTTCAGATTTACCTGCCTTAGACTCAAAGTAGAACTGAAAGGGAACAGCTTGAATTTACATCATTAGATACTGTGGTTCTACTGTAAATAACCTACTAACACCCATTGCAGAGCATCTCTTTCTTCCAAGATAGTGGACAATGTCTGAGTCTTTAGACTATCTCTCGTCATCAGAACACATTATGAAAATCTTTCCAAACTAAGAATAAGAAAAATCTAATGAAGTTTGTGAGAGCTGTGAATTTTCCATCACAGCGGGTTCAAATGATCCTACATTAAGGCTGAGGGAGTCTATAACTTGAAATCCCTACCAGATCATCTTCCTTGTTGTTGGTTGTGGAAGTCTCACTAGCATTTCAGTTTGATCATCCAAAAGGATAAAATCAGTGAAACCATCCATACCATATCAAGGAAATGGCAGCAACTAAATGGAAATAACTTAATCACTAAGATGAGAAAAAAAATTGCAATCTTGAGCTGATGTTTGCGTTGTCTCAAAGTTTGCATTAAAATCTGGTGCTCCTTAACTGCCCACGTTAGGGGTAGAAAAGCATACCAAATGGAAGAGAAAGACTGCCAATATACCAGTTGGACATATGGTGATAGAAAATGATAGAAAATTTGTTTATTTCTTGGCTGGACATAATTTTTATTTTCAATTTGTAGAATTATCCCTTGACTTTTCCTTCCTCTAGTTTACATAAAAAGAATATCTAAAATATATAAATATTCTTTCAATAATATTTAAATATTAACTTATTTTTTTCCAGCCTTGGGATCCATTATATCAATAATGTAGTTTGAGATCACCACAAAAGGATGAATCAATAAAAGTTTACATTATTACCCTAAATATAGGAATCACACATTACTTTTTTTCAAAATTACAGTGCTGTAGTTTCCTACTCTCTCAATGACATCCAATGATCTGGGCAAAGGGGACTGTTCATTATTTGTAAATTAAAAAGAAAAGTGGGGGGAGAAGAAGGAATAAAGGAAGGAAGGAAGGAAGGAAGGAAGGAAGGAAGGAAGGAAGGAAGGAAGGAAGGAAGGAAGGAAGGAAGGAAGGAAGGAAGGAAGGAAAAGTGGAAAAGAAAAAAAGGAAAAAAATGAAAGGGAAAAAGGAAAGAAAAATGGAAATGGAAATGGAAAAGGGAAAGGAAAAGGAAAAGGAAAAGGATCTGATGTATTAAGAGTGAGAAATGTTACGTTGCTGTTACCTAGAGCTAACACTCTTTGAGAAGAAAGAGAACATCAAGAGTGGAATGCTAAGACCGTGATGGAGGTTAATCACTGCTATTTTCCTATCAGAAAGAGCAAGAAGAGGTATTATTGGTGTTAGTCACTAATGGAAGGCTAGATATCAAGCACCAGCATGACCTGGCTTGCTCTTGCTTTGTTATGAACCTAATGACTGAAAGGACAGCTTTAATCAATGGCCATGGCACCTTCCCGTGAGGATTATCCTTTGACTCCAAGCACCAATACAGAAGGAAATGAGCTGGCATTGGCTAATATATCCCACAACGCAGCTACATGGGAGCTTCACTCCCTTGACACTTTTCCCAGATAGTCACTGTGCTCTTGGGCCTTGCACAGTTAAAGATTAAGGCATTATGGTAGCGTAGTCCTCTAAATTCCAGTTTGCAGGATTTCTGCAGGGCAGCCAGGCCAATCATAGGTTTTTGGTGGTATTTCAGTCACAGACTACAGATTATAGCGTGCCCTGGGGTGCTCCATCCGCTGACACTCAAGGGTTGCCATGGCAACTTTGTGATAGAGAAGACAAGCATCTTTTGTGCAGCAAAAAGAAGTAGAAAATAGGCAGTGGATGCCAGGAGGTGGCTGTTGCCTTTGAGCTAATTACAGAAACTGTACAGACTGAGGTTGAAAGCAAAGAAAGACATGTTTGACTGAATATCAGGATATAATAAAATACATAAATTTCTTCTGAGAGGTACTGCTGTGAAATGCGACAACTCTTCATCTCAAAGTCATGCTGTGTTTTACCAGTGAGAAAGTATTTCAGGTTTCAAAGTTATATTGATGGAGGAGAGAGTCTGTTGAAAGACAATATACAAATTTATGAAGTCACTTAAAAATCCTCACTTACAGATAAATTCAACAAGATGTAGAACTTTGTGATAATTCTTTTTCTATATTATAAAGACCATATCTGTTATGTATTAACTTTCATCTATCACATGCATTCTCCAGTTTGAATAACCAAATTGTTTCTAATTTAGTCATGTTTACAATATAAACCTGATAGATTTGCATTAAAAAACACTGGGATTATGGAGTAAAGCACACAAAGTTAAGAATTGCCAGAATTGTGCTTTTAAGTCATAGTTCACCCTCTAGGCCTGTATCTGTGTACTGTTTTTAACTGCACACTATTTTACCCAGACCCCCACCTTACTACACAACCTATCTAGCATTCATTAAGAACCAGATGTCCAAGCCTTTTGAGTTTTGATTTTCTTTTTCTCAGTTAAGCAGTGTGTAGCCTAATATATGATTTATTGAACACTCTTAAAATGTTGTCCTGAAAATGTGTCATCTTGCACTTTTCTTTGTGACAATCACTATAGCAGCTGTGTCCTGCAGGAATATTAATTTATATTCACAATGCAGAGGATTCAGTGAATGGTACCATCCTTCCTTATTTGACAGATGAGAAATGAAGGATTAAAGAGAGAAGGTACCTCATACACAGAGGTTTGCAGAACTATTTCTGAACTTATCAAGAACCTATTTATTTATTTTTAATTCTTAGTGTTATATAGCATTTAAGTGTCTAATGAGGACAGAAACAGAAGGCTGAACATGCAGACTCTTGCAAATCCAATCTCAGAATACAAAATTGGATTAACTTGAAAACAAGGACCAGAAAAGTAAAAACAAAGCATTCCCCAAAATGAAGCCTAGTTGAAGGGAAAAACCAACCAACTCCTGCCTAAAATCAGCCTAAATTGGAATATATCTCAGAAAGTGATTCAGACATCAAATGTGGTTTAAATTTGAAGGTACCCCAAACCAAAATAATCTTTTCAGAGGGCCATTACTTCTACTGAACTGGAAGATGGCAGGAAAATATTTATAATTTTAGGGGGGAGCAGCTGGGGAGAGGTACCGCAGTTGCCAGAGGCTGGGTAAGTATTTTGTGAAAAGATCCTGGTAGGCTTAACCTGTTCTTAAACTCTTACTTGTACTCAGCTTTGGTTATTGTTGTTAACAAGATGCTAACCTAGCAGGACCTTTGGCCATACTTTTTCAAATTGCTCTTGGGTTACATTCTTACAGCTTTCATAAAACCATAAGGAGCACTGGTGATAGTGAACTCTGCTCCTGTCTCGAATACAAAAATGGAGAAATTTTAACTATAAGGACTGAAGGTATTTGTTTAAAATTGTTTTTAACATTCAATTTGTAACAATTTAATATCATTTTTTTTACTCTGAACTTTCCAGTATTATCTGTTATACAGCCTCTGTAAACTGATACTACATTGCATCAAGTAAAACAACCTCTGTTTTTCTCCTTTTTTTTTTTTTTTTCCAGCACTTGATTCTTTCCAGGAATTTTTAATACCATACCTTGAGCAAGCCCGTCAGATCTGGCCCTGGCTGGTTGGTGCAGCTGTGATTGGAGGTATAGTTACTGCTGTGCTCTCTAGCCTCATTCTGGCCTGCAAGAAGAAAAGAGCAGGAACTTCTCCAGAGATACAACCCTTACTCACAGAAAGTGAAGATTACAACAATATATCTTATCAATCCCATTTCTGAAGACCTCCAGTAACTCAATGATGTTAGTAAGGTGCTAATCAAGCATTCAGTGTTTGATTCATGTTTACAAACACCTTGTTGAGGTGTGCTGTAAAAGCAGGCTGGACAGTTTTGTTCCTCATGCCTCTTGTAATCTCCAGTGTTCCAGTAACTTATCAGATACACTACTCCAAAATCTCTCAGATCCAACATGTTACCATGCCACCCAAGGAACACCTTGTATTTCCAATGCTTGATTAAATAACGCTTCTATGAACCTGACTGCCTTGTGTGTTGGTTATTCAAATGTATAATTCTCTGCTCTTTTATTTGCTTTCTTACATCTGTAGACTCTGATCTTATAGGCCAATCCATGTGAAGAAATTCACAGGGCACAAGTAGGTGCATGGATTTAGTGAGAGGCACCTGACTGCAAGATCAGTGCTACATTCATCCTGTTCTTCAGAGCCTCATAGTTTAGTGAGAGAAATGTGCTGTGTCTCTGAGCAGAGTGAATGACCCAGAGACACATTTTTCTTTTAGGTTATATTTTCCTTCCAGCTCCAGTAATGCCCTGTTTGTCCTTGATTGAACATCAACAGCAGCAAGTGGGCTCTAAGGAACTGCTTCTCACTTGTCTCAAACATTCCAGTTAGTCTTCTGCTATATCATTGTCCATTTGTCTGGGGTGCAGAGGGGTTTTTAGGAGATGAAAACTAGTCTCACTGTGTATATTCCTCTTCAGTTTGACTTATAGTTTTTTATATCATGGTTGACTTATGGTTGCTCAGCATGCACATATTCCATACAAGCAATACATACATGACAGGTATGTAATTACATGATGAGCCTTAACCCAAAAGGAATGCTAATTTTCAGGGATGGAGACACCAAGTGGCTTTCAGTAGTTCCAAAACACATCTCTAGCAAAAAGTGTAAATTCACACAGTGGTCCCTGTTGCGCTTTAACATTGTTAGGTAGCCAAGCATCACCATGACACTCTCTCACTCCCCCTCCTTAACAGAATGGGAGGAAAATACGATGAAAAAAACCTTATGGGTTGAGATAAAGACAGGTAGATCACTCAACAATGACCATCATGGGCAAAACTGTCACAGTGAAAGGGACATAAATGTAATTTAATGCCAATGAATACCAGACTAGAGCAGTAAGAACTAAAAGCATCTTAAAACCACCTTCCTGCCCCATCCATTCTCTTCCACCTCCTCCCCCCAAGTGGTTCAGGGGAACAGGGAATGGGGGCTGTGGTCAGTCCCTGATGCTTCATCTCCGCCACTCCTTCACGGTCACTCTCTGCCCCTGCTCCACTTACTGTCATCTGAATTTATTCCAGGCATTCAAGATAGTCTTATGGTGAAAGTGGTATATTTAGCCTCTGGGAAATGAAGTCATGAGCACCTTGAAGGATGTGAGGAGTCACAAACAGGTCCAGGGGAGTTGTGAGAGGGCTCAGGGAGGGAAGGTGAGTGGGAAGGAAGTGCAGACACGGCCTCATTGTAAAATGAGGTAAACATGTCCTTTGACCATTGGTCTGAGTGATATTTCCTAGTCAACAAATGACAAGGGACCTCTCAAATAAGCTATTTTCTCTCATAACTGCCTACTGTAAGTATTGTTATGGACCTTTGAAATACATTATTTTTGTATTTTTCATCTGGGCACCTAAATTGATTCATTTCCATTTGGGGGTGATTGCACTGTAATTGGTTTCTGAAGTACAGGAACAACAGTCCTGCTTAACAAACTTAATTTCCTTTTGTTACAAATTTACCCATCTGGTTTATCAAGGGAAGCCAGTAGATGTGGTCTTTTTGAATTTTAGCAAAGTTTATGATACTGTCTCTTACAGTGTCCTTCTGGAAAAAATGTCCAGCTGGACATGTATGATATGCAATGGGTGAACAATTGGCTGATGATTGGGGCTCAAAGGGTTATAGTAAATGGAGTTACATCAGACTGGTGGCCAGATACTAATGGGGTTCAGTGGAGCCCCATTTTAGGGCCAGTTCTATTCAATATTTTTAGAAATGAACTGAATGCAAGGCTCAAATGCATGCTAAGCAAGTTTGAAAATTAGGAGAAAATGTTGGCTTCCTAGAGGGAAGGGAGAGGACTTGCAGTGAGATCTTGACAAATTAAAGAGCTGGGCAATCACCAACAATGTGATATTTAACAAGAGCAAGTGCTGGATTCTGCACCTGAGATTGGGTAATCCTGGCTGTTCACACAGATGTGTGGACAAGTGGCTGGAGTGTAGCCCAGCAGAGAGGTATCTGGGGGTTTGGTTGGTGGTAAGCTCAGTATGTATCAGCAGCGTGCCCTAGCATCCAAAAGAGCCAACTGTATCTTGGAATGCATTAAGCACAGTATAGCTAACCAGTCAAGTGATGTGGTTGTCACATTTTACTCAGAATTGATGTGGCCTTACCTTAAGAACTGTGTACAGTTTGGGGCTTGACCACATAAGAAAGATATTATTGGAATGAGTATAAAGGACTGAAGGAGGGCTACAAAGATGGTGAAGGGTCCATATGAGGAGCAGCTGAGGTCTCTTGGTTTGTTCAGCCCAGAGCAGAGCAGGCTGAGGGGAGGCCTCATGGCAACCTGCAGCTCCCTCATGAGGGGAGTGGAGGGGCAGGCGCTGAGCTCTGCTCTCTGCTCTCAGTGACAGGACCCAAGGGAATGGCATGGAGCTGGGACAGGGGAGGGTCAGGCTGGGTGTTAGGGAAAGGTTCTGCACCCAGAGGGAGGTTGGGCACTGGGACAGGCTCCCCAGGGTAGTGGTCAGGGCACTGAGCCTGCCTGAGTTCAAGAAGTGTTTGGACAATGCTTTAAGATATAAGGCTTGATTCTGGGGAGATCCAGTGTGGAGCCAGGAGTTGGTCTCAATGATCCTTGTGGGTCCTTTCCGACTCAGGGTATTTTTTGATTCTAAGACAACTCTTTATAGGGCAGAGACACAGAAACAAAAGGGGCTGGGAACATTTGTTGAGAAGGGTCCTCCCAAAACAGAGGGTTATATAGAGGATGTGCTTCTGAGATTTCTCACATCAAAGTGTTAATAACCCTCTACTCCTGTGGCACTCCTGCTTTCAGGGAGCATACAAGGACATCTGCAGTCTCCCAGCTATCTGTCTCTGAACTGTAACAATCACATAAACTGACCAAGTGGAAGGTGGAAATCCCATTAACGAGAGAAGGAAAGCTCACCATTGACACCCTCAAATCTAACCATATCCCATCCCCAGGAGCTAAGTGATTGACTTGTGCCCACTGAAGCTGCTCCACTGCTCTGATTAAGGAAGGCATGGACTGAAATTGCCTCCATCTCAGCAAAGCGAAAGCCTTTTGTTTTCCTTTGTGAAAAACTCTGGTGCCAAATCCAAAAGATTATTTTCCTATGGCTTATGACCGATGAGCTGAGATACTAGTAGATGAATGCTTTCCAGTATCTTAGAAAGTACTAAAAATAAACAGATTGCATGGAATCTTAAATGATTCCTGGCATTGAGGCACAGAGAGGAAGAAAGGAATTATATTATGATAATATTTCAAATGGTCAGTTCAGTCATTTAATTTATATTTTGTATAATCCAGAATACCCTATTGGTAGAAATAAATACTAGCAGCAGAATTTAAACAGCCATATTTAAATTTTGACTTCATAAATGTTAATTGGCTTTGAAGTCTGATAAACAGAAAGATTTTATGCAGTCTATTAGAGAATTCTCCACAAATTCTACAAGTAGCAACTATTTGTTTTATTTCTCTGAAGTACTTTAACTAATTAAAATGTGAAGAAAAAATGTCTGATATGCCCATGTTAAAAAAAAAAAAAAAAAAAAAAAAAAAAAAAAAAAGCAAACAACCTTTGGTTCTCAGTGATTCCTCTAAAAACCTTGCTTGATGTGTTCAGCAACCAAGGTTTGGCTAAATATATCTTTCTTGACTCTAGTATTTTTATCCTTCTGAACAAATACAAAAAAAAAAAAAAAAAAAAAAAAGTAACAATATTTCTGTAAAGATCTCTAGGTGCAAAGAAGGGTGGAATTAAAATTAAAAAGTGGTTTTATTTTATTATTATTATTATTTTAAGCTGTAACTTTTTGCAGACACCTAAGCAGCACAATAGTTTAGGAATCCTGGACTCCACACTCAGACTCAGCTCTAGTGGGCAGATGGAGAGCTGGGAGTACACAAACTGTGGAAGCCACAGCAGAGTTAAGATCTACACACTTTAAATCTATGGAGGCAGCATGAAAATCCCATGAACTCCCAGGGTCTTTGCAGGCAGAGATATATCTCCTGCAGAAACTCTGCAGCTGGTAAAGTTCTGTGCTTCCCCTTGTTTCACTCTGGTTTATTGTTTTATTGGAAGTTTGTTGAAAGCAATGCCCATCTGCACAATATTTCCGTCAGTAAAATGTTGTTTTTATTTGGAAGGATGTTCTGATTGAAAAATCCTAACTGTATTAAGCAAGTTTATCTTGGCCTCTGCAATATTGCATGGGCACTTTATATCTGTGGTGATATAAAGGCTGAAGAGGCTACCTCATTTTTCATATCTGCTAAGGTCATTTTTAGCAAAAGTCAACCCCTTGAAAAGGCCATGGCCAGCAGGCATTTCCGATCCAATTCCTCAGTTGTTGGTGTCTTTGCTACAGAAAATCTTCACCAGCATACCACCCTTGACCACAGCAACTCCTCGTGTGCGGAAGGATGAAAGTGAAGCTTTGGATCACTATGTCTTCTAAATCATTTTTTCCCCCCTCTCAGCTCCTGGCCATCTCTTCATGCCCCAAAGCACTGAATTCGTAATTCATACCCCATGATCAAAGCTTGTGACCTACAAGTAAAGATCTCTTTATACTCTACTCATTTTTTTTCCAGAACTTCTACCAATTCCCAGGCAAGCTTTTTCCTTTCCTTTTTCTTCAGAGGAGGATCTAACAGCTTCTTTTCTGCCCCCCAGAAATTTCATCACAGAGACCTCACGCTAACACCAGGTGATGAAAGGGAATTTGTTTCTCTTTCATTCTTGTAGACATATAGCCTAGCCATTTTCCCCTTTAATTCCCATTCTCTGTTTGACCTGGAGTTCATGTCTGTTTTGACAGGGGACAAACAAGGTAGCCCTGTTTCAAACAGTCAACATGTTCTGTGGCAGGGACTAAACAGTACAGTGTCTATTAATCTAAGTAACTAGAACAAGGTTAACACAAGCAACACATCCCTGTTCTTTCTATTATTGTGGGGTTCATACTTAGACCACTGTCTCAATGATAGTTTGGAGACAAAACTCTCTGTAAGCATATCTAACTCTGAGCAATGTAAACCCCACTGGACCTCCTTCTGATCAAGCTGTTCAGATTCTTCCAGACTGAGAAGTGAACACCACTGGGAGGTGGGGATTCACTTAAGCAATATTAAAGCAACTATTCTGGGACAGGATAAATTGTCTTGCAGACATGCATCCTTCCCATAGACTTTTTGGAGGACCTTAGGTGCTACCTTCAACCTGACACCTAGTTTGAGGATGGTTCAGGAAGGAGAGGATTCTTAAAGCACCTTGGCATGAAAAGTTTTTTGGCACACCTCACCCACACTTGCACGGTATGTGCTTTCTACCTACAAAGTGAATAGCACATTCCCTTTCTTCTCAGGGCCATGTTCAGGCTCATGCTTACTCCTCAGACATACATACATAAGTTACATGTTGAAGGACCAACCTCTCCTCTTTGTAGATGCTTCTCTGAGATGAATGTAGGAGCTCCTGCTTTGCTTTAAACGGGGATTCTCTGAAGGTACTTGTCAGATGAGGATCACACCAGTGTCTAGGGATGTATCATGTTGCTTCACATAATGAAACAAAAATACTGTATGGCTGTCATTCAGTAATCTATAGGATACTTACCTCGCTACTTCATTACTCAGTACAGTATGGCTCTCGCCTTTGTAGGAGGAGACTGTTACCTCTGTGGAGTCTTCCATTTTCTCTCCTTCATCTCTTTCTTTCCCAGAATGTTAAGAGTCACATTTTATCAAGACAGGACTACGAGCAGCTGTCAATATTTTTCTTTCTGTTTTCCCTCCTGCCTTTTCCCAAAATTTGTTTTTAGCACCTGTCCTCTCCATCGAGCTACATCTGTAATTCACCATCTGTGTATACAAACGTGTGTAGGGATGCAAGTCATTTTGAATTAGTCTCCATAGTGAGCTGAAAATTGGCAGCAATGAGACCTTGTCATTGCAAATGGTCTTTTCCTGTAATTTTTGTAATAAGCTCTGAATTAGAAATGAAGTTGCTATTATGAGTATAGAAAACCAACCTATTTCTGCATATCCATCTTGCAGCCATTAGGCTTTCTGATAACCCATTTTTTAATATATGAACAGTTCCCCATGAGTCTGCCTGCTACCTCCTCTTCTTGAGGACATCAGGCGGGCAGAACTCATGGAGCCAAAAAGTTCTGGAAATCATTGGATCAGGGAAAATAAACATGGAGACTACTTCTTTTCCTGCTCACAGAGAAAAAAAATCCCCTTTGAAAGAAGAACAATTCAGCAATAAACATTAATTATAGACCCTAGCTTTGGCCTGGCACTATGGATCATCAGCCTTTCTGCACCTTGATTCAGACTTATGTGGCTTTACTCTTCTGTCACCACATGCTGCACTGATCTGTCCTTCAGAGATGGGCTCAGTGGTGGAATTGTCCTGCCTTACTGAGGTTGGTATGGCAATGGCAATGCAAGGCAGCCCACAGGGTTGGTCCCTAGCCATTGCTGTCTGAGTGAGAAATATAGGTTTTAAAGGAATTTGGATGTATAAAAACACCTCCCTGGTTTTTATTACTGTTTTCAAGTAAAAGAGCCATGCTCCAGCAATAATAAGCAAACAAGGTATTTTCAGGTGGATTACATATTGTGGACAAATTTTCACACATTTTTCTGCAATCATAACAATGTTAAAATGCTTCTGGTTTGAATTGCTTCTTGGAAAAACCTAAGCACAACCATTTTACTGTGCTACATTTTCTAACTGCTGTACATCTTTCCAAGCACTTCTGACAACAGTGTCATAAATATGAATAAGGGAAAATAGTCTGCAGAGCCTCTTAACTCTTAGGGCAAAGCCATGCACCAGGCTGTCCTTGCCTCGCATACCAATACAACCCTCCTTGTAATCAGATTCTGTTTTTCTCCACCAGCAACTGATGCTGATGAGCTTCTTTACGACATTAAGGATATTACTCACCTTCATTCCTCTGTGCAAGCCATTATAAATAAATAGTCCATACGCCCCAATGAAGAAAATACATTTCTGGAAAAAGTGCTAAAAGCTTATGCTCTTTGCAAGCAAAGACAAGAACACTGCAAAAATGTGCTGGCTATTTTGTCACAGAGCTGAACATGTCAGGAAGATCTCCTAATAAGGACTTGAAGGCTTGGGCTGTCTTCTCATAAATTTACTGGGAGATTGGCATGGTGGAAAATACTAGTCTATTAATGATGCTCTGTTAAATTTACTGTGGGCTGATTGCATTGTCAGGTGACCTGACTATACCGAATGAAATATATATATGGTTAGATAGCTGGAAAAGTATCAAATGGCTGAGATCATTACAGTATCTGTATATGGAACTATTTATTGGTGCAATTATGAGCCATGACTTTTTTTTTTATTATTTTTTATTACTGAAGCCTGAAGCACAATGCATATTTGTTTACATGGCAAGGTTTTGGTAGCAAGGGGGATGCAGGGGTGGCCTCTGTGAGCAGAGCCCAGCAGCTGCCCAGTGTCAGATCAGAGCCAGCTCCAGATGGCTCCAAAAGGGACCCACTGCTAGCCAGAGAAGAGCCATGAGTGACACTGGTTGGACCTCTGGGAGAGCAGAGTTAAGGAAGGAGAAATCTGCTGTGCTACAGCAGCTGGGAGAGTGGGGTGAGAGCTGAGAGAGAAGCAACCCTGCAACCCCAAGGTGAGTGCAGCAGGAGGGCAGGAGGTGCTCCAGGCATGCAGCACAAGTTCCCCTGCGGCCCGTGGAGAGGCCCCTGGTGGAGCAGGCTGTCCCCCTGCAGCCCATGGGTCCCACATGGAGCAGATCTCCATGCTGCAGCCCGTGGAGGAGTCCCCGGTGCAGCAGGTGGATGTGGCCTGGAGGAGGCTGCGGCCCATGGAGAGCCCCCGCAGGAGCAGACCCCGGGCCGGAGCTGCAGCCCGTGGAGAGGAGCCCACGCAGGAGCATGGGGTCTGGGGGGAGCTGCCGCCCACCTGTGGGGGACCTGTGCTGGAGCAGTTTGCTCCTGGGGGATGGACCCCATGATATGGAGCCATGTGGGAGCAGTTCCTGAAGAGCTGCAGCCTGTGGGCAGCCCCCACAGGCTCGGTTCAGGAAGGATGGCATCCTGTGGGAAGGACCCCACATGGAGCAGAGGCAGAGAGGGACTGTGAAGGAGCAGCAGAGATGAAGCATCAGGGACTGACCACAGCCGCCATTCCCCATTGCCCTGCGCCACTCCTCGTGGAACATGTGGAAGATAATGGATTGGGGAAGGTGGTTTTAGTTTGCTTTTAGTTTCTCTCTGTTCTAGTCTGCTAGTGATAGACAATAAATTACATTAATTTCTCTATGCTGAGTCTGTTTTGCCCTTGATGATCATTGTTGAGTGATCTCCCTGGCCTTATCTCAACCCTTGAGTCCTTTTCATTGCATTTTCACCTGTACTTTCTTTGAGGAGTGGGAGTGAGAAGGCGGTTGTGGTGGATTTCAACTGCCCAGCAGGGTAAAACCACCACAACATCGTAATGTGATAAAGCTACAACCATTAGCTGACAGCAAGAAACATACATTCATGGTGTCAGAGAGGTGCTATATAAATGTATTTTTACTATTTTAGTGAAAGTTGTACAACATGCATGTATATATGTGTGCATACAGCTGTATGTGTGTAGACAAGCCCTATAAGGACTCTTTTTCCTGCTCTCCTTTCATATGGGTGACATTACAGACATTGTATAAAGAGAAGGTCAATCTGGTTTGTCAAATCAGAACAGTAGCCATTTGTTTTCACTCTGACCTTGTTAATTAATGCCACAGTGACCACAGGAGACATAGGCCAGCAAAGAATCTGGGCTTCATGTCCTGTTAAAGCACCATGGACTTGAGAAGCTGCTTTAAAATTCTTAGTAGTTTTTTAATTCTACAGTCTGAAGTCCCAGTTATTTAATCCAGAGGGTTGACTGTCAAAGTACCAACCTCCCATTAGCATTCAGGGAAAATCAGGCTCTCGACAACTCTCATTTAGGTGCCTAAATCAAAATGAGACATTTTTGTCTTCCATTCTGCTATCAGACAAGTTGCTTGGAACTTTTAAAAATGAAGTCACTTATATAAAAGAAGAACTTACTCCTTTCAGTGGTACAAAGATGCTTAAATCCACAAGGCTAGATAGCCAGGCTTAAAAATTATGGTCTTTTGTCTCATCCTAGGAGACATGGTATTCTAGCACCCTGAACAGGGATGCCTTCAGGGAGGTTGCCACTTTAGAAAATGTGTATAGAGGTATGGATATGCGTGACAGATCAGGGAATCACTGCAGTCATCATAGTTAAGGTGCCATTATGCTACAAGAAGATGCATCACTGTATATAGTTAGAGGAAGGCTTGTTTGGAAAATGTATCTAAAGAAATATCAGAAACTTTGAGCTAACAAAATTAATTTCCAGGAAAAGCAGAATGGTTTTTGAGGAGGGAGACAGGACAAGTTGTTGGTTATTCAGACCATCAGTCATCTGTCAACAATGCACAATTTCATATTAGAAAGTGCAGTTATTAAGCTCAGTCTAATGCAAATGCATATGCTAAACAAGACATCATAAAGGGTAATGACAAATCACGGAGCTATTCAATTCATGGGAATTAAATTTGGGAGGAGTTGGAAAAGGGAAACAGATGAAAATTGCAGATTATGTGAACTCATCTCACATACAAAAATGATAATGGGTTTTCAAGAGAAACAATCCAAGTTGCACTGACTGCAAATTATTTCAGTGTGCCAATCTTCAGCCTTCCTGAAACATCCAGTTGCATTTAATGCCTTTTTGGGCACATGTAAGTTTAAGTATTATGCTCACTGCGATGAACAGGGCTCTAATTGGATGGTATGGCTGTTCACCAGCTCTTAGGAGTCTGGTGGGACCAGCATCAGGGTACAGATCCCTTTCACCTCAAAATTCAGAATCAGAAACAGGTGAGGAACCACCTGTGTGTGCTCCTCAAATACTCTCAATTTTGTAACATGTACTCACTCCTTCTT
This sequence comes from Aythya marila, assembly GCF_965140915.1. Lineage (NCBI taxonomy): Eukaryota > Metazoa > Chordata > Aves > Anseriformes > Anatidae > Aythya > Aythya marila. The sequence continues at coordinate 9,216,089 of NC_139042.1, forward strand.
CAGCTGATCCTCTGGATAAGATACTGCAGGAGCTAGTTCACACCTAAAGATTTTGTATCCTGAAATGCAAAAAGCCAGGTCAAGTGAGCCAGACCTCCTTGCAGGTCTTCAAAGGCTTTCACATCTCCCTAGTGGTTATACAAGAAAAGTGTTCATTTACTTTAGGAAATCTGGTACATTAACTAACTGAAATCTGTGAGAGGTTGGCACCTGAGCTAAGGGGACAGCTGCTGTTCAGCCCCTGGCTGCTGTTTTTTACCTCTAGAAAGGCTCACCTGTTTCTGTGAGCAATCTCTGCCTGTCATTGCCCACCCTTCTGCTCACTGTGATAACAAGAATTTATCATGATCAATGATGCCTATACAGAGGTGAAAAGGAGACGAGGAAACAGAATATTTGGCTTATGATAGAAAAACATCAAAAGGCTGCAGAACTTTGCTTGTTGTCCAGTGCAAGGAGAGCTCCCCTTGTTGCTTCAGCATTTTTAGCTAGGCTTTGTCAAAATAAATAGTGGCCCAGTTTTTGTGCTCCCCCTCCCTTACTCTTGTTCCAACAATGAGATTTTCCTCCTGACCAAATGCATTTGTGAAATGTGCCATTTCCCATAAAAACTCTCCAAATAGCAGACAGAGAATCAAAGCTCATGAGTGAAAACACATTTTTGCCAGACCTCATTACTTGGCCAGGGTAAGGTGAACGGGGATATTATTCTAAATGAAAAACACTGTAATTTGAAAATATTGGTATTTCCTATGATAACTCTGCCCAGCATGCCATCGACACTGTGTTAAGTATAAACAAACACTTTATCCATTTCCACTGCTCAAAACCTCCTTCACTGGTAATGTTAACTTCCTGTACATGTTTATACCATAACAAATGAGAATAAAGGAGAAGGAATTGAAGGAATTGAAATATTTTTTTTTCTTCTCATCTTGCCACATTTAAACTCCTCATCATGGAGGGATGGTACCCTTCTGTCAGCATTTTATCAACACCACTCTGGAAAGAGAATGTGACAAATACAACCTTGAGATTGATATATGCAGTTTAATTGTGTATCCTTACTTCTCAAAAATAAATAATGAACCAGAACTTTTGACAGCAATTCTGAAAACTCAAGAGTCTATACACTTTTTTTTTTTGTGAAAAAAAAAAAAAGTGAGTGAAATCCCATCTTCCCCTGACAGCAGTAATATCTATGCATATATGCACATACACAATGCTTCCATGATTAAAGCAGTATTCCATTAATTAAAACCAGGTCACAAACAGCAACTCAACCATGTTTTGATCAGTCTTGGAATGCTTGTTTATTCCAAAGTCATGAAGCATCCTGTAAAACAAATACCTTGAGAGTACAGTGCTATAATTACATGACAAGTAAATGTATGGTGCTTTGTCAAATACAATACGAGACATAAACTCAAGTTAGGGCGTCCTGCTAGTATAACAGAATGCAACAGCAACATCTGAACAGCAACAGAACTCAGCAGCTGAATACTTTACTTGCCAGCATTGCCATTAACATAAAATGGCTAACTCAGTCTAATATTTTTGGAAAGAAGCATCTTTTCCTTACTGCAACCAGGATCTTGCAATTTAGCTAAACAAGTTTGAAAAGAAAAACTAGGGATTCACAAGCACTTGGTATAATAACAGGCTGTGATGCCAGGCAAAGTCAAGTGTGACCGCGGCAAACAAAACATGAGATTTTAATGCAGCTGGGTATCAAAACTTCAGAGAATTTGGATTCCTCATGTTTCTGAAAATCTAAGGAGAGTGGTTGGTTTGTAAGTTAACTCTACAAGAACATCAGATAGAGTCCTGGATTCCTCCCTATCTTATCTCTTCTTTAGCCAATAGTTTGCACCTGCCCTCACAACACTGTGTAATTAAGAAAGGGGCACTAAGGGAAAAGATTTCTCCATGACTCAGAAAAAGGAGAGAGAATAATAACAAAACAAAACAAACAAGACTTTTTATGATCAATTTTGTACCTGTGCCTTGTTATACATCTAACTGGTAAACATTTTGCTTCATTTGATGGGGACACGTAGAGTCAAAAATCTTATTGCTTACAAGAAGGTCTACTAGGCAGGCGCTCATAGTAGAGACTTATTTAAATGCTTCCAGCCAGTGAAACACAGGTCCTGTGTCTTGCTGGGGGGCAGCAAACTGAAGCTACAAAACGGGGTATTTCATATGACAAGGGTATGACTTACTATTGGCAGGAACCCTCTAAGTACTACTCTTGTTCTTAAAGCCAAGCCTGGGGGAAAAAATATAAATTAAAGTTCAGGACCAAATTTTGCTTTCTGTTCCACTTGGAAACTAAGCAGTCATTACCCTTCAAAGAATCATACCACATCCTGATCTATAAAAACATATGAACAGATTGAAATTGCATTAATGTAAACAGGGATCTCTGAAAAGAACACTGAATCCTTACAAGCATGGATATTTATTTATTTACTTTCCAAAATGGTTATCTTGCACATTGTATACAGATAAAGAGGTAAATGTCACCTTCCTTTTTAATACTTTCTTTTTAATTCAGCTCTAGTAGGAAAATTAAATAATTACAGAATTGGAAATTCAGGACAAATTTTCTGGCCTCTTGCTTTTGGGACAGGGAAGAGACTGCATAAGAATAAGGGAAGAATATGGTCCGTAGTGAAACAGTTTTCCTTTCCTAAAAGGAAAACATTGGGAAGTTGAATGTTATTTATTGCCTTTTCCAAATTTCAGTGATGTAGATATTTTCATCTAAAGTCAATCCTTCCCAAGACTGGATTGTGGTTAATTATTTTCTATCCATGTAGCAAACTGGTCCACTGAAGTCATTTAACAGTGGGACCACAGGCCAAGGTCTCCACAGGACACCCAAGTCTTGTATCAGTGCACCCCAGCTCTTGGACACAAGCCACATTAAGCTCTTCCACATCTTCTGAGTCCCAAAGTATCCGAAGTGAGATTGAAATTGTCTTCCTCCTTTCTATAACTCTATATCCTCATCAACTCACAAGCCATTATGAGGTAACCAGTGGCTGAAGACAATGCCCAACACGCTGCCTGCCCTCAGCACGTGTCTCTCCCAGGAGGTCTGGTGGGTGCCAACAAGTCCAGCAAGTCCCCAGCAGCCTACTCATACCTGGGCTCAAGTTATAGGGCAGCCCAACTCGAAATGTGTCACAAATACCATCTTGAGGGGTCAGACAGACAAATTACTAAAGGTGCTTTGCTTTAAAAGGCATTCACTTATCTAAGCTCAGATTGTGGTAGTGCCTCGTGTAGTTTGAACAGTACTTTTCATCAGTGAAGGCTGGGAAGAAAAAAAAAAAAAAGCCACACACACACACAAAACAAAACAAAACAAAAAATCACAAAGAATGTTTTGCCATTAGAAATTAATAGTTTGCTGCAGCTGAATGTGGTGTGTGCTGTTTTCCAGAAATTTCTCCTTCTCAAAGAAACTTCGAAGAATCTTTTTTTTTTTTTTTTTTTTTTTTTAATAAATAGAGATGTTTGGGACATGCTGAAATTTCCTAAGCAAATAGTCGGTGGATTTTTTTGTTCTGAAAATAGTACATAAATACTGTAAAATCATAGAATCTTAAAGAAAACCACGCACAAGAACATATGCACATTCTGAAATAAATATAGCTGGCCCTATCTATGTATCTCAGTTTGAATAAAAATGCCACAGTTATGACTTTTCTCCTAAATTCTCACAGACCAAGGAAACCTTTCCTTACCCACATGAACTTCATCAAATTTGCTCTTGCAAGTGACTAGAAGGAACATGGGGAGGGAAAAGCTCAGTAGGATTAAGGGTCTCGCAGCCTAGCACTGGTGCGCTAAAGCTAATTAAAACTAAAGAGAAAAAAAAACAGTTAGTAAGCCGAGAGCTTCAACAACACAAGAATCCTGGAAGAAGCTCTTTGTTGCCTCTGAATCTCAGTAAAGCTCTGCCCTTCTGCAGCTGCAGCAGCATCAGTGCCTCCTTCTCAAGGATGCAGAGCAGAACATATGTATTGGGAGTGGTCTGCTTAACAGCACAATCCTTCTTCTCTCTCTTTATAAACAATGAGCTCTCAGGCTCCCTGAAGCAAAGGAACCAGGTGAGGAAACATTTAATCAGTGAAAGGAGGAATTTATAGGCAGTTGATAAACTAGGAGCTGTATGGAGATAGAGGATGTCATTGTAAGAAGCAACCACTTCCATCACTGCCCACTGTCCTGCAACACCTATGCGTGAAAGCAGAAACATGTCAGGGATGGCCACAAATGATCTGAATTTCACCAGATGGGTTCCTGTTGCTCATACACCAGATGATATAATCTTTGTTATTACTTGTTTTTCCCATTTTCTGTTTTCCCATCATTGTGGCACTGCCTCTCTTCCCATTCTAAAAAAGTATCTTCAGGTTTAGGATCCTGCATCCCATCACTTACCTAAAGCTAGTCAGAGTGATTAGAAGACCCTCCGTGGATCAGGTACATTATAAGAGTTACAAAGGCTAGTGTCTATGGCCATGACTATGGCTATGACTAAACCAACCTCAGCACTTTTCACAGTAGAATTTTCCTGAGTTAAGAGACGCAGAGGATGGGAGAAGCCTCAGACACAATGTGTGCTGTTGAAGCAGGGAAGTGACAGCAGAAAAGGAAGACACTAGATGATCTTTAAATGTCCCTTCCAACCCAAACCATTTTGTGATTCTGTGATTATATGACATACAGATGAGTTTGTTTCCAGTAATCCAGAGGTGAGAGCACCACTCCATACACCAACTGGAGGTATGCAGAGAGAAAAAGATGGAGCTGAAAGCTCAGCTTTCACAGAGTGGGAAAAGGCTGAGATTAATGAAAGCACCAATGCCTCCAGCTCCAACAGACAATGATACTTCACTGTCGGGTGGAGACCCTTTGCCACACTGCATCTAAGCCACATTTTTTATCTTTCCTTTAGGGCATTATGTTTATTAAGTTTATCTCAAAAAGCATGAGTTGACCAGTTACAAGTGTTCAAGCAATCAAAAAGAATGCCATGAGTGAATCTTCCTATTAATTTTTTTTTTCATCAGCTAATTATGTTGTTCTGACACAACAAAGGAAAAACATGGCACTTGTACCTTCTCGGCAGAATTCTCTCTTTGTTCCCTGTGAACACTAGTACAAATATGGGTGGGTTATATACATTTACTGATGGAAATTGGCACTCATCATCCTTACCTGTTCAGGTAAGGTTTCCTTACTAGGAAAGTACATGTTTTTGAGCATCTGACCCCTAATGATAACTCCCTGCTCCCCAGTCACTGAGCAACTTGCTTTTTCAGAGCCAGAGAAATACAAAGGGTGTGTCCATACCCTCAGTTAGCCAGGCATCTGAGACTGCACTCGTGTCTGAGACCAACTCATCACCTATGGAGTTTGCCCTCAGGTATGACAGGTCTAGGCTGCAAGCTGGACACTGCACACAGGTGGCTAACCCAGCTGCATTAAAAACTGTTTTCATCTCACACTGCAGACTCAGTCTGAGAGCCCTCAACTTTCCCCAATGCTAAGTGTACTTTTAAGGTAGGCTCTGACTCAGCACCGTGCACAGATGTGATAGTCAATGTTGTGACATGGCCTCTTTCTGGCTACAGATCACGTATCACTGTTGTGCTTCTCCTTAAAGAGTTGTTATCTTCTTTGCCCAAACCTCGTTTCCTTCTTTCCACCAGCTTGCAGAGTTTCTGTGCAGCACTGCTAACCTGGCTGCACTGAGAGCAGCTCAGGACACAGTCCACTCTGCATGCTCTCTGGTATTTTGCATTTCTCCTAGATTATTTAAGGGAGAAGAAAGGGCTCAGAGGTGTTATTTATTCAGTTCAGAAGCGACACATTATCACTGTGCTACATTTATAACATGCAAACACCACTACTCAGCACCAGCAGAGAATCCTTTATCCCTGAAAAAGAAATGACAGGCTCTTTGGAAACAGACAGAAATGCCTTGCTGTCGATGAATATATTATTGGCTACAGCACAAGGAGGAAGTTTTCGATCTTCCTTCCCCACCTCTCCTCCAAATTTCTTCCCCAGGGTTGTAGAGTATGAGACAAGCAACACGACCTTGCAATGACAGAATTTTAATGTGTGACTGGTGCACCAAAAGCAATGCAGCAGCATCCCTCTTCTCAGTGTTGCTATGTACACTACACATTTATGTAACACTGCTTCGCATCTTCAAGGCTGTCTGTACCTAGGGTCACAACAGCAACAAACACAAAATGTATTTATTAAACTGTTAAGGCTCCTGACAGCTAGCATGGAGAACTATATACTCCAGGAATTTGGTGAAAAGGAGTTAACACAAAAAGCCATACCCAACCCAAAAGCTGCAAAACAGAAGTAGGTAGCTCTTGAAACAGGTTAACTAGAAAGTGACAATGATAGATTTATTTCAAAAATTACTTATTTTGAAGGCATTTACTAAAATATACTAGTTTACTTCTGTGCTTAGCTTTGAGTTGTGCACTGAAAGGCTATCTCTGCATACATTAGTTCTCAAATCCCAGGGAGACTTTGCATTCACATCAGGCAATGGAGTTTGCTTTCAGTGTCTGGAATTTAGGAGCCAGGAAGAATGACTCCCTCCTTCCCTTTTACTTCCAGGTTCTAAATATTTCAGACTGTTCAGTGCTGGAATTTATCATCCTCTCCTGCCCTCCTTGGTTTGCTCCTCAGTTGACAGCAATTCTCCTGAAGCTTCAGGAGCTACTCATGACTTCCCCCTCCTGGTGTGACAGTGCGGATCATTAGGAAGATGGTGCAGATTTCAGGACACTGGACAGGCAGGAAAAAAAAAAAAAAAAAAAAAAAAAAAAAAAAAAAAAAAAAGCAGAAAGAGCAGTTGGAATATTCTTAGCATTCTTGTAAGGTCTGACACCCTCAGAAACCCAAGGGTTCTGTTAAGAGACAATCTACAATTGGGATGAGTCTCTTCCACCAGCTTTCTCCCTGTATCCTCCAAATAATGGGAGATCTTTTGCTGTTTGTACAGCATACAAACACAATCATTCTGGAGAATATAATGCTACACTACAAACCTTGAGCATCCACTGCAAGTTTGGAGCTATTCATAACCTTCAGAGGAAGTGCACAGCATTTCCACGGGACCAAAACAGATCCCCATGTCTCTTACAACGTGGGTGATACAGCTAGCAGAATACTAAACCTTTACAAATGTTCGGCCAGCTCTTGAAGAAGCATTTGTTGCTCAAAACCTTTTCTAAGAGCATTCATTATATTTGTGAGTCTAGCAGAGGACTCAGGGTTCAATCTTAATGATGCTGGCTAAACAATCTCCTGTACCTATGAAGGAAATTCCAGACTTCTGGGATTTAGTGTGATTAGTTAAGGTACAGGTTCTTCATGGGAATTTCAAAAGTCTCATTTCAGTTCCATGTATGTATCCACTAGTGCACCATCACAGCGGCTTTAATGAAATACACCAGCAGCAGAGATGACTCAAACCCCAAATCACCATTCAAAGTTGAGACCTCAGCTGTATTCTATATATCCCTGATAAATGTACATTCATTACAGAAAAGCTCAGTTCAGCACAAGCGCCAGTGGCATTTTGATTAAACTTTGCTGTTAAATCATCTTTGTTAAAACAATAAAACTGCTTTTATTTGTGAGGGGTGGGAATTTTGCAGACAAATCTTCTCTGCATAATCCAGAGAAGAACAGATCCAGCTTGTCTTAAATCACACTGGCATGTTTATGAAATGATTGCCAGGCTGAAGTGAAAATTAATCTCCCTAGAAGCCCTTTTATTTTTTAAACAAGTAAACATTGTATTTTAATAACTTTGTGTCTGCTCTGACTTAAGGGGCTCAGGCTCCTACTGGCAATGACTAGTTAGCCTCCTGCCGGCTTCTCTAAGCAATGGCTTAGAGTTTGAAACTATAACCTAGCATGTTAGTGTTGTGTAGAGGCTTTTCTCTTAGGCTTCTGCTCTAAAAACAAATTTCTTACCAAACCATTGCTTCTCTGATTTTTTAGTTTTTTTACAGCCGAATTACTATGTCCCAAGGGGCCAGGCTACCACTCAGATTATTTACCCCTTCTCAGCTAGCTCCAAATCTCTTTCTCACCTATGTGCGAGAAGCATTAGGGGCAAAGGGACGATTCTGCACCTGTTTGTATTGGCTGCACAACACGCTCACAGGTTGATCTGTGCTTGTATCAGACTCTGCATGCATGCAAGCATATGCAGTACCTCTCTCACCTGCAAGACACATCTAGCAACAAGACAGGTGAAGATCTGCAGACAAGAATAATGCTGGGGGCTGAGTGCTGAGGTCGTAAGCCCGTGACAGCAATGCAGCGTGTGCACACCGCAGTGCTAGTGGAAGCTGAATGTGTGCAGTGCTTTCATACTCATCTTCCATCCCATCAGGCTCTCGTGGGCAGGAGTCTTCAAACAGAAAGAGGGCTTATCTCCTTTCCCTTAACAGCAACTGTTCTCTAGTTTGTTGTGGCAAAACAAACAGCATTTTGCAGAAAAGCATATTTGGCTTAAACTTTCTACCAGGTCCATAAGCAGCACAGTCATCAGCTAAGAGGCTGTGGTACACCCTGGTCTCCTGATCCTAGCCCAGGTTCAAGGTTGCATGTACGGGTCTCTCATATTCCTTTTAGTGCCATCCCCTAGAAGAGCTGATAAAAGACCAAGGAAGACTTTTCATGCACTCAGTACTATATGCAGAAACAGGGTATGTTAGGCAAAGTGCCACTCCAAATTGCTGGAATAATCATCATGGAGAGAGAAGGACTGGCCTTCAGACCTTGGAGGTGAAGGTCACTCCCCATCAGGCATTCCCACACTCCATAAGGGCTCACCTCTGCAGCCCTTCACTAGGGCAGTGAACATTTACTCAGACAAGTAATCTCAGTGCTGTGAGAACAGGATTGCTCGAGTAAATCTGACTCACTACTCAGCTGTTAGCTGTGTAAAGGTTTCATACTGTTGTATGAGGGCTGGACTCTCCTTGCAGAGAAAGGGTTTGGCTTCAATCATGGCATAAAACCCTCCCGTTTTAAATAAACATTTATGAATCATGAAACATTTATGATGAATAAAACACAAAGACCCAATGAGTGGTCTGAAGATTTGGGACAACTAAACAAGAAGTGGCATAACACAGGGTGGGATCCTTCCCCTGCCAGCAAGAAGCTTATGACAAACTCACTTCCAGGACTCAGTTTAATGCGTAAAGAGACATTCAATTACGTAAATCCGGTTGATCTGTAAACGTGGAATTAAGTGCTGTCAGCCTTCACTTACTTGTCTGGCACCAAGTTAATATTTTCATGTACGCTTGGCTTACAGAGAGAAACACTGCATAGTTTAAAAGCAAGCCCAGCTCAGTTTTGCAAGCTAGTGACACATGAAAAAGCAGCAAGGAGAATGCAGCCTGACTGCCTTTATCAGTAACATTTGCCATTCCTGAAACCAAGTCACAGTCACTAACCCTTAAACTTTCTGCTCCTCTAAAAAGCACAGCACAAAGAAAAGGAAAAGAGCAACTGAAGCTTTTAACCTTTCCCCAAATCCATACTTATCCGGTCTAGCAATACTCACACAAGCAACAGAAAGGCTCAGTCAAACAAAGCTTTACGAAAATAAAACACAAACACTGTTGAATAGCAATTACACAGACCTTTTCACTGCAGGTGCACTGAAGTGATCCCGAAAACATTAATTACGCCTCACAACACTCCAGACAGGTAGACAGTCCCCAGCCTGTTTTACAAGTAGGTCAGCTGAGGTTGGCATAGGACAGAGGCAGAAAGAGGAGAGTGTGCCTCTGCCTGCATCTTGCTCTGACAGCATGTAACGACAGGAGATAACATTCCTCCACAGTGTCAGCTTCTGCTAGTACTCAGAGCAAGAGCACAGGACTATTATTATTAATTATAAAATACTACCTATGTAAGAGCTGAGCCAGAAAATATCATCTGTTTTAGCACAGAACCAACTACAAAACTATCTGCTCATTATACAGTAATGGAACCGATATCTATGAGAGAGGAGATGTGAATCCACAAAGAACATCGTGATTAGATGACTCTACACTGTATTTAAAAATCATTAGACACTAGATCCTAAAACGAGAGGAAAATGATCACTGTGTGGATGTAGTTAACAGATGCAGTCATGATTGCAGTCATGCTTTAAGCTAACTGCAAACAAACACAAAAGCTGACAGTGCAGGCAATACCTGACATTTATGCATGTTGCCATCAGTGTTATGCTTATTATGAAATCCATGCATGCACTATTAGAAATATTAGTGATTAAAATGATCTGACACTTTTCTGCATACCTCCAGTTTTACAGGGACAGATGAAGGAGATCCAATAGGAAAATAATGATCCTTCCAGCCTCAAAAAAAAAATAAAATCAGTAGCTGCAATGTAGGCTCCAATCTCACACTGCATTTCTATTTTGGCTTCTGTCTCCTCTAGGCTCCTTTGAGAATTCTCATCAGTAGGAATAAGTCCATCTCTGGCTCTTTCTTTCCCCTCTGAATTTCAAATTGGGCAGAGCCAGAGGCAGGAACTTCCTGCAAAGTCCAGGCACTAAGAAACACATCCCAGTGGGGCTTTGCTGCTGCACTTGGGGCAACTCCACAGCAGAAGCTGCCAAGGCAAAGATCAAACTCATCTTCACTAGTTACACTTACAACATGCCAATACACCACCTACCAGAAAAATGCTTTCCTCTGAATACTGATACTGATACTGATAGAGAGCTTGTGCTGTGAGGTGAAAATTAGTAAGTCTTTCCTACTGAAATGAAAAATTCATTCATTGGAAAGCAGTAAACTGAATCAAATGCACTGTTCTAAATACAGGTGAACCAGAGGTATGAGAGATGATGAGATATTTTACATGAGCTTATTCTGCAGATGCTACAGGCTTTGTTTCCAAGCTTCTGCTGAAGATGAAGGGCCAGGTTTTCAGCAAGTGTAAAGCAGTACTGTTGTACTCAGATGCAGTAGAATGATTGCTGTTAATGCCAGCTAAGTGTCTGGCGCAAGCTTAAATGTCCCCTTCTCAGCAAAATAACATAAAAAGAGTAAAGAGAAAATAAAGGAAATTGGATTGGCTATTGAAATGAGGGAACAAAATATTGCTTCTCAGAACCAAAAAGTTTTCAAGTGCTTGTTTCAACCCCTAGCCTTTCCTTGGCACCTATCAGCAGTCAGAAAAAAAAGCTTTAATAAGGACAGGGAATAAGAACTTATGTTTGAATATTTCAGATCCTCCCCTATGGAACATACTGAAAATATAATAGAGAGCTGGGGCTGTTCAGCCTAAAGAAGAGAAGGCTCCGGGCTGACATCACTGTGGCATTTCAGTACTTAAAGGAGGCTTATAAAAAAGATGGAGAGTGACTCTTTGCTCAATCAAATAATGACAAGACAATGGGCAATGGTTTTAAATGTAAAGAGAGGAGATTTAGCTAAGAGGTTAGGAGGAAATTCTTCACTCAGAGGGTGGTGAGGCCCTGGCACAGGTTGCCCAGAGAAGCTGTGGATGCCCCATCCCTGGAGGTGTTCAAGGCAAGGTTAAATGAGGCCCTGAGCAACCTGATCTAGTGGGTGGTGTCCCTCCCTGTGGCAGGGGGGTTGGAGTTGGTATTTAAGGACCCTTCCAAACTGAGCCATTCTATGACTCTGAGAAGTTTTGATCTGCACACAAGAGGTCAAGAGCCACAGAAATTAAGGCCTCACTCCTACTCTGCTGTAGATCTGGCCTGATCCTGCTTTTAGGGCCACCAGTGTGACTGAATAAACAAGCCCGACTCCAGTGATGGTTATCCCTGGAAGTCTTTAAAAGACATTTAGATGTAGAGCTTAGGGATATGGTTTAGTGGGGACTGTTAGCGTTAGGTCAGAGGTTGGACTCGATGATCTTGAGGTCTCTTCCAACCTAGAAATTCTGTGATTTTGTGATTCTGTAATCCAAGGATCACAGTCAACCAAAGACAATCTGCAGCTTCCAAAACTGGTTTTCAATCTGCTTCATTGGAAATTAATCAGTAAGAACACCTGAATGCTTTAATAAGTATTTGACATTCAGGGCATGTGAGTGCTACTTCCATGTTGAGCATGTGGTATACTAAAACATCATGTCCTCCCATTAATTACTTTTTTGCCCCATATTTCTGGCTGCACAAATCACACTTATTTTGCAAACTGCTGAATGCTGAATTGATGTGCCTAAATTCCTCCCTTTCTTCCATTCAAGGTGGGAATACTGACACCCATGACAGAAGCAGACTAGAGTAACACTGTATATTTGAAATACAGAATCTCAATTCCGCAATGCATAAAACCTGTAGTATGGAGCGTCTCACCCCAAAGCCATAAGGTTTGTATACCAACAAAAGCAATAGGTCTTTGAAATGCACTATGTTTTGCCATTTGGATTAACCTGGGGTTTAATTTACTGATCCAACTTCAGAGGGTTGAAGTGGAAGAACATTCCACAGATTGTCCTTCCATTGGCTTTTAAAGCAACTGTGTCTCTCCCCAGTGTTTGTACTTTTCAATTAACAGAAACAACTCCAAAGAATCACTGCTGCCACAAATATTGTGTGAGAACATTTGGCTTTGAGCATAAGCACTTATTATTTGTTGGTATACTGCCATGTCCATCATTTTCCAGACTCTTAAATAATCATAAATAAGAAAAACTGTGCTATTCTTTGGTACATTTCTGTCTGTTTAAACCACAGCTGAACTTTTAAGTTGTACAAACAAAAAATTGCACTTTTATCTTCTAGAGACTCTTGCTAGTCCAACAGACTTTCAGCTGAAGGATTCCTTATTATACTCAAACCTTGTCCCATAAGAGTTGCTGCTGTTGCTCAGTTTATGAAGTATCTTAGAGATTTTGTTTGGTCCACAACAGAAAACTCCAATAGTCTTCCTGAAAGGGAAAATAAAATAAGTTATGACATTGTGAATGAACACTAACTTCTAACAATTGACAGAATTGGGTTCTGCTTTCATAGTATTATAGAAATGCCAACTATGTACAGATTTTAGGGTGAGAACAACTCATTAGGTCATGTAGCTGGTATTACAGAAGCCACTAGATCTCTCCCATCTTTCTCCACATCACATCCTGTTACTTACTTGACTAAGATGACTCTTGCAAAAAAGAACCTCATCTTAGTCTCAAGATACCAAGCAAGGAGAAACTGCTAATTAATCACTTTTTTTTGTTTGTTTGTTTGTTTTTTGGGGGGAGTTAAAAAACGTGTCTTACTCTAACAACTTTATTAGTGTAACTTTTGATTTACACAAGTAGGAGATCAAGTCACTAACAGGGATTTGTTACAACAATGAAAACAGAGCACTACTAACCCACGATTATTTCTGGCAGCAGCAGAACAACTTTACCACATTAGTTTCACATTAGCATGAAATCGTTCCTCCAGTAGCTGTATTGGAAAGCCTTGTGAAAAGCTAAACACAGAAAAAGATCCTTGTATCCATATCCAGCTATCAGGCCAGATCCATTACAACAACTCCACTGACAGCACCACTTTGCACTCTGGTCACCTTACACAGAAGCTTTAAGTCAGACTCACGGTCACACAGCATCTAAAGACTCTGGGCAATAGCCAGCGGTAGAACAGGGCAAATACACAACAGCAGAGCTGAGCCACTCATGATATTCATCATCTCCCTTCCCTTGAAAGATGAGGAGAAGAGTAAGGAAGGAGCGAGAAAAGAGGATGTGGTGCTGTCTCTTATATATTATTTTAAAAAAAGTCTTCATCTTCCTGCTGAAATTGTGCCACTACACAGAAAAATCTTAAAAGAATTAGTGGGATGGAGAGAGAACATAAAGGGGAACGTGGCTCTAACTATTATCATTTACAGCACTCACCAGGAGGCTGGAGACTTTGAGTTCTGGTCCTTGCCTCTAGGACTGTTTCAGTATTTTATCCAGTGACTATTTAACACAAAGTATCTTAGCACATGAAGATACTCAAATGCACAGTTTAAAGCTGCCTGTGTATATGTTTGGTGAAAAAAGGGAACTCATGCCTATAAACAGAAATCTTTGATGCATACTGCCAAGTGTATGTCACTGATGTCAAACAGCAGTGCAAACAGCATGGCAGCCCATGGTATACAACGGGACACAAACACTGGCATGGCACACCTGAGGACTCAAACATCAAAAGGCATCACAAAGTTACAGAGGTAAGTGCAACCGTGTCCTTGTGCAGGCACCTCACAATGCTGACATTTTAATTGACATATATTACATCATCTCTTATATCAATCCACGTCAGATATTCATAACTCACACTTTTCTCATTTTTATGTATATCTATTAAACTTTCATGCCCTGGCAGAACTCCTCTTAATGGCAAAGGGTGTTGCGTTGGTGGCTGGATTGGCAGAAATAATGAGCACACTATTGCTTGTTGGTCTCAAACACGATTTCTCAGCACTTGCAGAATCTGAACATCCTCTGTTCTGTGCACAGAGGAAAAAAAGGGTATGTAAGCTGGCAGCAAGAATGTTTTCTACTGCACATTTAATTGATGGAATTAATGTTATTGCTTTCATCAGTCTAACTAGTATAGACAACTGCTAAATAAAAAACAGAGATCATCTATCTCTCTCCTTCTCATTATATATATATATATATATACATATATATGTATGTATGTATGTACACACCTCCTAAGCACAGGCATTTCCAAGCTGCACATACTGCTAATGTACCCCCCATCCTAGCAACAACCTTCTAAGGTTCAGAGAATTTTTGGGCAGTAAACAAAATCACCAAAAGGTAAAGTGCTTTGCCTAAGCTGTCATAAGAGGTTTGTGGCTGACTCGGAAGAGCTCCTGGCATTGCCCCATACAGCGAGCCAGAGGTTCTCAAGTGTTCTTCCTACAGATACCCAGCATCAGCAGCTGAATATTATGCTGCGTAATACTTACCTCCCACAATTCACCCCACATGTCCTCCCCCACCTACGCCCACCACTTCCCTGCTTGCAGATACTTTCCTCCTGCCTGGTTTGCTGCAGCACAGGCTGTGACACAAGCAGGCAGGGAGCTGAAAGCAGCTCCTGCATGGAGCAGTACACTACTGCCTCAAGCTGACGGGATTTAATTGCCTATCACTTGTTTGGGTCAATGATTTACCTGGTTGCTCAGAGGAAAACAGCAAAGTGTTGCTGAGACATAATGTCTGAAAATCTTTTAAATACCACTAGCATGTTTACAATCGGGGAAGCTGTGTTATAGGCCCCTCTTTGGAATAATTATTAATATAGGATTTTATTCACTCAAAGCGTTACATAAATAACTACCCTTTCAAGACTTCTTAATGTTCCTATTGGATGAGTAGGTCAGCAGTATTCTTACATCTGTTTTTTGAACAGTGGGAGCTGAGGGAGAGCTGAAATATTTTGCGACCTAGAGAGGACAGACTCAAGACTTGAAATATTCCAGTTTTAAATCCCACATCCATTCCTAGAGAGAGAGTATCTCCTTTACAAAGCATGAGATATGTGTCATGGTACTCCACGCCTTCCTCTCCTACAGATATTCGTCTTTTTCTAGGTCAGTCTCCCATCTGGAAAAATGCAGCTATTTGAACAAAGCAAAACTGAGAAAGCATTTCTGCAACAGCATGGTGTAAGCTTTTCACTCAGGACACAACTGAGCAGAAACAAGGCTGCTGCTCTGTCCCCAAAAAGCACGAAAAACAAGACCAATAATTTATTACATAAACCATCATAGTGCACATCCCTGAGACTGCAGGTGTCATATAAAATATCAACAGTAGATGGCATGCGTCTGCTCCAATCAGTTTGGAGGGAAGAGTTAGGAGCCTGAGGCCGGGTTGTCCCATGTCATACTCCGAAGCTCTGGCAAAGCTCAGACACTTACAAATGCACTTTGGCTATTTGGGACCCAAGCAGCAACAAGAGCAACAATTCACAAACCACAAACCAATCAGATGGCTGAACTGATGAGAGGTTTGCCAGCTGTGTGTTTACTTATGCACAGCTTTGACTGAAGTCACAAGATAAAAAATGGAAAATATCTAGGCTTCTTGGCTGCCCATAAACAAGCCCAAGGGGATGATTGCAAATACATGTGAACATCTGAATGCTGGCACCAGATGCTGGAAAAAAACTTAGTTGCCCGGCTCTTTTTTTGGTCTCCATATTGCAGCGTGGTTATTTAGGTAGAAAGTTACTCAGAAATAAGAACTGAAATAAAGTTAGCAGGAGACCAGGAATCAGACTACAGAGAAAAACTGAAGTTTCTGTCTTGTCCAGGGAAACAGAATATTCATCTATGATATCCATGTTTCTGTGGTATAGTTGATTTACAGGTTGCACTACTGTTTATCATGTTACACGTAACTACACCTATAGAAACAGACCTATATCTATATATTGTGATAAGGGGTGACAAATGGTAAGAAAGCCTACATCTTAGCAAGCTGCAGGACGGTGAAAAAGAGGCAGAGAATTATTTAGGTAATAAGAGACACCTTGCTTGGAAATGGTGGTATAATTTAAAGACCTGGCGTGAAAATGCAGAGGAAATGGCACTTGAAGGTCTAATTAGGCATAATGCAATGGAAAGCGCAAAGGAAAAAGCAAGCATGACTACCACTAATAGCTTCATCTGTATTATGTGCACTTGCAGCCTTGCAAGGAAGTGGCAGAAGCCTTATGATTTTCATCTTTTGAAACTGGATTCACACAGTTAAGCAAAAAAAAAAAAAAAAGCCATTAGAATGGAGCAAAAAGAGGTTAGCAGACCTCTGTGCAGGAGCCTGAGCCACAGTCAACTTGCTTCTCTGCCCTCCCTATTTCCCCATCTTTCCCATGGCTCTTTACTACTGCCATTCTTGAAGTAGTATTCGTTTGCTCTGCAGCAGCCTTTGGGGCATCCTTTCCACAACATCCTTTAAGACCTGAACACAAGATACATGGCTGCAGCAGCTTACACTGCCAACAGTGATACACAGTGGTGCTCAATATTTCTTAAGATACAGGGCTCCAAATCCCCTAGTCATATTCAGCTCCAGAAGACTGGAGAATAAGCCATGGGCAACAGTTCACAAGTGAAACAGAAGACAAAAAACATTTTGAGGGAAAAGGTCTGTAGGTGAAAAGGATCGTGAGAGCACCTCTCAGTCTGGTGCAGACAGATTACCTTCAAAAGCTACTGCGGGTGGCTTGAGGCTCCGACCCTACTGACTTTGCCAGAAGCAGATTAGGGAAGACTCACACAATCCTGTCTACCACATCAGCTTTTAAGTCAGGACACTGCCAGTAGGGTGTAATATAACCAACCAACAAAGCTGGATCTGGACAAAGACATTCCATAGTCTAATTGCATGTCTTCCGTTTTACAACTGTCTTGTTTTAGACCATAGTATGTTCGCCTAGCACAGTAAAAAGGCATTGCCAGGACTTAACAAAGAATAAAAACTGCCAGGAATCTCTGAAGACAATATATCCTCTGAATAAAAACAATATAGGACAGCCAGATTCTTCCTTATGCATTTTATTTGTTTTAATCCAGTACAATAAATCATTAAAATTATATGAGAAGTCAGTGACTTTAAAAACCTGCAGCTTTATATATAGAAACAGCCTATGTTGCAAGCAAGATACTGCAATGGATAAAAACACATGCAATCCCAGTGCAATGAGATGAAAATCTATTACTTTCACTTTCTGGGCCACTGAACATCCTAAGCTGCATGAAAAGATGAACTATGCTGAGTTTTTTGTTGTTTTATTTTTAATGTTTGAGTTTGTGCAGGCTATCTCTCAGAGCAAAATACCAGCTAATTTCAACATCAGTAGCTTGAACATTGGAGTCCAAGATAGAACTCTAAGAACATTTTCATACAACACAGAGCTGCAAAGACCTAGTATCCCCATCCCTCAAACAGTGGCATCCCTCTAGCAGACCAGTACTCACCGCCTGTTACACTTTGCTATTTCATCGAAGAGGAGCTTCCACCGGGGTCGTCCAATCAAAAGCCTCGAGTTTAGGGCTTGATATTTCTCACCAATTATTTTCTGCAAGAAACAAAAAACTGCAAGCTGCCTGATTTGCAGATTGCCTCACATCACCCAGGGCTCCCATTTCTGACATTGCTTGACTTACCATATCGCTGAGGTGTAAAACCCAAGCCCAAGTATCAGGCAGTTGTGATTAAAACTGAAGCCATTTCATACATCAATACCTCTACTCACTGCCTTTTTCAATGGCTCTCCTTGGTGTTTATTATACATTGTTCCTCTCGCAGCTGCTCATTAATCTCCCCATTACTTTTAAACCAATTTATTTAAGCCATAAAACAATAACTACGCTCCTATTATTCATTCCCTCATTGGCCTTTAATGCTTAGCTGGAAGAAACACTGCTGATGCAAAAATCATATTTCTGTCTGAAGAATTTTTTTTCGATTACATACAAGGTACTATTAAGATGACTAGGCCTGAAAAAGTAACAAGGGAAATCTTACATTTCTCCCTGAGAGTAGTTTGCCAGCTGCTTTGTGCTGCCTCAACAGCAGAAAGCAGCCAAAACTGGTCCCCAGATGGAACCCAACCCACTGCAGCAATGCTAACTCACCAGCAATTTTATAAGGTCAAATGCCCTTCCACTGCAGGGCTATTACCTTTCCTTGGTTCTTGTGTCCTAACACAACAGGAAGGCAGAGAGGAATTACATCTTTAGCATCCCACATTCTCTCTGCTGCAGAATGATCTGAAACATGGCTCATACCAATGCAAACACAGAGCCTTAGCCAACTCATCCTCTCCCCTGGCCTTCTATATTCAAGAGGCATTTGCTGAAGGAAGGGATTGACTCCCTGTTGTCACAAAAGCATACTGCTCCCAAGCAAAGGGAGCACAAAGCGAAACTGCCCTAATTTTGGTAGCAGTCAGCACTTGGACTGACATCAGTGAACACATAAGCTGTAAGGCAATGGAGAGTTGAGTTTAACACCCCCTTTGAGAAATCATCATCAGCATTGTAGTTCATGCCAGCTTTGTTCAACAGCCACAAAAGAAAAGTGACTTTAAAGAAAGACTTAAAACAAAGTTGACTTAAATAATAAATTCAGTAGCTGTTTGATACACAGGATCAGAAAACTTGCTTTGAATTGGCTGTCATTACAATCTTGCTGTGTCATTGCAATGCAATCCTGCTTCAAGTTTCATTTTTAACCTAACCAGGTTAAAATTTTAACCACAGCAGGTTCACAATTAGATATTTTCAAGCACAGCATTCAAAATGACGTATGTCATCCAGGCATTAAAGCTGTGGAGCGCTGTTCATAACTGCTGTAGCTATCACATCATCTAGAATACTGGGTAGCATTCCTACCAGAGCTGGGAATGTTATGCTGTCTCTACCTGATACCAGGCAGATCAAAATCCTTTGGGCATGGTTTCTCACTGCATTTCACATTTTGTAGTAGTTGTTAGGCTTGGTCCTGGGCCCACTGCAGTGAATGGTAAAGCTTCCAGACGCAGCTGGGTAAAGAATCAGGCCTAGGTTTACATGCTAAATAATGTAAAATGAATATCATAAGCATCTATATCTCTGGGAGGAGATTCCAGGAGCTGAGGAAAGAGAACATTTTTGGGGCTGACAATATACGACAACTGGCAGTTAACTTACAGTCTCATACATCAAGCACTTTGTAACTTTTTTTGATATTTCAGGCAAACAAAAAAAAAAATCCAGAGCTTTTAAAAATAGCCATCTTCTCTCAAAATATTTGTTTTAAAGGAAGATTTGAGCTTGCATGCTGCTACAACTATCCTGTTTTGATTCCTAGCCCAGCAATGATGCAGATTTCCCATCAAACCCTGCCAACTGTCTGGTCTGTGGCCTGGCCTGGAAGGACCTCTTTCCTAGAAAAAGAAGATATGGATTTCTGCCCACATATAATCAAGTTAAGGCTACTAGACCAGATTCTTTTATGCGGTGGGGATGGACTTGCTCTCTTGCCCTAGCAATGAATCAATCACTTGATCTTATGGCCTCATTTCCTGTTTTTACCATCTGCAATAATTCTCTTTTGCATATGACTGACAGTTTGCATTGTCTGCTACCCCAAGGTCTAGTTTGGTTTACAAACAGCATTTAGCCACATACCTGTATTCCATCTGTTTGACTGAGGTACAGCTGGATATTTATATAGTCTGGTCGATTCTCTTGCCAAAGCTGGGAGGATGATAAAAACAGCTAGTGAAATAATATCCCTTCTTTAAAGGAAGTATAAAGTCACTTGTGCCTACTATGCTGATGGACTCAGGTTTCAGCATCACTGAAGTAAGTTTTTTAATGAAGATGTGTTTACATAGCACCCCTTTGTGCATTACGGAATGTTGCACATCATGCTGTGTGCAAAATATTATTTTAGAAGGCCACATTCCTTTTAAAATCCACATTAAATTGTAAACCCCCTCCCTTCTTAATCCGTCTACGAGCCAAAAGGCAAAAGGCCACTCAGACTCCTCAACCTGTATGTTCCTCTTCCATCTCATAAATTTCACAGAAAGCTGTCCAGCAACACTGTGCAATGAAATACCAGTGTGACATACACTGGTTTATGCAGCTTCAAGCACTAATGGAGGCCAGGTAGCCTAGGCAGAGCTGAAGTTTGCTGGTATTCTTTATAGCATGCCATATGTGTTGTGTGGACATACCCTGCATTTATTACATTATTGGCATCCCTCCAAGCAACACCCGTTACCTTGTCATGCAGCATACAGAGCAAATCTGCAAACCAGCGGAAAGATTCAACATCCCTGCACACCCAAATGAAGTAGAGTCTTCTCAGCTTGTAGCGTTTCCAGCCATCACTTGAAAATGAAATGTTTGGGGAATTAAAAATTATTATTTTAAAAAGGCAACGTTAACTAAGTTGCTTCATATTCATTAGTGGAAACGTGAATTTCTATTAGAAGCCAACTGCTAAGTTGTTCTTCATCCTATGATACATCAGACACTGAAATGACCAATGTGGTCTATAAGGATGATTCTGGGAATATTAAATCTCTAATGCAGAGCCAACACCCCTCGCAGCTCCCTTTTCTGCATTAGGAAGTTGTCAACTATATAGATGATCTGGGCTGCAAATATAGATTCATGTATCATCATCAGACTTTTATTTCAAAGCAAAGCAGACATTCAAAGTTTAAGTGTATTATGTCAATTCTTTATTAGGTTTATAAAGCGACCCATAAGAGGAAAATATTGACAAATGCAATAATGTCAGGACTAAATTCTGCCAGTATATGTGAAAGGCTCTAGTTGATTATAATTAATACTGCAGCAGAGTCACAAAGACCAAATCAAATCAGAGCTCCATTGTGTTAGGCAACTGTGAGATATAATACAGTCCTCTGAAAATGCTGGTGGGTAAAATGCAGTCATGGACAGATTCTGACATTTCGCTTAGAAAAACAAGACTCTTATGTCAGATTTCTTATGCAAACAAAATGCAAATATAGCACAAAGGAAGTATTGGAATGAACTCCAATAGAAAATAGAAGTGAAAAAAAAATTCCTGATGATTAATGAGTTCAAACCAAACAAAAATATCCAGGAAGTCTTTTCTTAGTTAGCCAATGCTGTTTGTGTAGTTCACTGAAATGGCCAGTGAAAAAATTGTTTCCTCCTCCTCCTAAAATAATGTTCAGATAGAGAAGACCAACGAATGGCAACTTCAAATACCAGTCCCAGGAGCCAACTCCAGCAAAAAAGCTTCATAACACACCTCACCACTCCCACTGTGCATTATTTAAACTCTAAGGCTGCCAGCATACTCAGACATGGTATTGCACTAACAAATACACATAAAGGATGGCTCCAACCACTGTCTCACCTCTCCATGCTATTAACCTCCACCATAAGCATGAGGAGCAAGGACGGAGACATTTTCAGCAGCATGCCGCAGCTGAGAACTCACCTTTATGTGATCCCTCCCTTACAGAGAGAAAAACATGCACTAAGACTGGGAAGGAGTGTCTTTCAAGTCCTGACTTCAGCTTTTGTGTTTGTAAGCTGTTGACCTGTAGACTAGGATTTCTTCCATCTTCTTCTGTCTACCTCTAAGACAAACCCTTAGGAAGGGTCACAATCTGGTCAGATGTGACAAGATAACTACAAGCAGTAGCAAGGAAAATAAGTGCCTTTCATCATAAAAACAGACAAAAGAAGAAGAGAAAAATGCAAGGAATTTTGTACGGAATTGCTGTAGCTCAGTAATTCAGAGACAATCTCCCAGGTGCAGTCTCCCATTATAACCACATCCACGTGCAAATAATACTTCTTTCATTAAATATTACCAGTGCCCATAATAAAAGTTGTTATTTAAGGATCCTCCCATTGCAAGACACTAGCTTTCAAGCCACTAGCTTTTGTTAATGTAAGTCATGACTTCTTAAAAATAGGTGCAGGGTTCAACAGTTAAGTGCAGTCAAGGGCAGGGGCAGAAATTAAATTGTGCTCATACAACAGGAACATAATTGAGCCAGAAACAAAATGCCTCTCCATCTCGACAGGGTTCTGATCTCCCCCAGAACTGCCTGTCCTTGACACAACAGGACTGGCCCCGCTGCTCTGCAGCGCTGGCATCATAAGGAAGTTTGCATTTTCACACCTGCCAATTTCTGCTTCTCAGCCAGGGTAAACACAACAGGCAGCTCATCCAGTACGCTTGTGATTTGTTTTAGAGGTTTAAATACTGAGAATGAAAGCAGGCTGAGATTGTTACTTTTTTTTTCTAGAGTCACAAAATTATTCCCCAGCATAATGCTACAGTGCACATGAGGAAGACTGGCTACAAAGCCAGATTATGGGATTGGCTGCTTGGAAGTAATTTATGGCTTTAACCAAAAGCGTGGATTGCTCAAGTTTTTGGATGTTAAGCTTCTATGGCAATGTCTGTGCAAGTTCTTATGGCTTCTAATAACACTCTGGTTGGGGTAGCCATCTCATTAGCTGCTGTTGGCCCATCATTATGATCTGTGACATTTTAGCTAAATGCTGTCAAGGATAAACCATCCCAAGAAAAATGGTCAGCTTACCCATCTGGACTACAGGCTTTCAGCAAAAACGTACCCAAGTTTCACATTCTTTCTAACTTTGAGAAGATGATCAATACACTAATAGGAAAAGAAAATGAGGGAGCCCAAGATGGTCTTTGAGGGCTGCACTATAAGACAGGTGAGGCTGATTATTTTCTGAAGTGCTCAGCATTGCCAGGTCCAGCCCAGATCAAGGACAGAAGAACGTGGATGGCATTTAAAATCCAAGTTTTAATTTTGGAGTTAGAGCTGGCTATTGGCATTTACATCTTAGAACAAATGCTTCAGCTGTGCATTGCAAAACCTTCCCAAAGGCAGCTAGCCTTTCTACACTTCAGAGAAAGATTGCTGCTTTGGTTGGCTGTTTATACTGTGCCTATGAAACAGGGGTGCTTAAATTGTGACTGGAGCTCTTAGCCAATGCTCCAGCAATAAAAATCAGCAGCAATCATAAAAGCAAGTCTACATCATACAGTGTAAGATTTGGTGGAAGCATGTTGCCAGTGTGACAGAGAAACAGGAGATGAAACCTTCGGTCTGAACATAATTTCAAAGGTTTTAATTTAAAATAAAGGGGAAAAAAGTAAAGAAAAATTCATACTTAAAATTTTAAAACTTCAAATAGAGTCAAACATCCAAACATGACCTGAATCCAAGTCAAGCCCATTCCTTTAAAACCCTAAGTTTACACTTTTACAAAATTCAAACAGAACTGGAGAGTTGCCCTGCATTTCCAGCAGGATTGTCATGACCTCCTGAATCTCAAAAACACACTACCATGGTGCGTAGCCTCCTCTAAGCAGAGACCAGGGAACAAATCTAGCTGAAGGGTCTGTGACTATAGCAATCAATAGTCGCAGGTGAGGCTGGTGGTAGGATATAAACACTAGTCCAAGTGTCCCAGCTCATGTGCATTAGTGGCACAACTCTGCCAGAATTCTTTGGGTTACACAGCTTGTATGAGATTATGTATGCTCTCCAGGGGACATCCCGGTTCTTTACCTTTCTTTAAGGAAATTCACTTGTGTTTTGCTAGTAGAAGTTTTGAAATACTCTCAAACCCCATCTGACATGCACTACTACGGTAAATTGCAGGGTGGAGGGAAGAAATGGATTTTAAAAGCTTGAGCTCACTTACAGCAGTGTGTTGAGTACTGATGCGAATGGCGTAACTCCAATACCACCAGCCACGCAGAGGCTGACCTCATAGTTCAGGGATTCCTCAAAGGGACTTCCAAAAGGTCCATCCACATACAGTCTTCAAGAAAAGCAAAAAGAACACTTTTAGAGAAAGCTGCAAAAATCAAAGGAGAGAGTGAAGGCAAAGAGCACTGGAATTAAAATTCTACAAAGAATTTGTTTCAATTTTTTATTACTCCTGGGATGCAAACTATGAAAACCTTTGTGCTTGAAAGCTTGATGTGGATGACTGTGGAGAGAAACCAATGTACAGGTGGCATGAAAAAATTGTGTCAGATAAAATCTCCTGGCACATTCCATGATTAGACAAGCCTTTTTAAATCAAAGCAGTGTAAATGACTTAATTATTACTGTCCTTTGTGTCTGGTATTAGAGGACAAAGAAAGTGCTCCACTGGAAACAATAACAGCTCGGTGGGTCATATGCAGGAAGACAGAATTTGGCTAGCCGTGCTTAGAAGGTTCCTTGAACATCAGAAACTGCTGAGATGGACAAAGGGTACAAACATCTATTTCTCCTGGCTTCTCATAATGCTTTTCAAGGACCTCCAGAAAATAAAGAAGTGATATTTATCCATCCTGCAGTATGTAAGAGAAATGAATTACCACCTGTCTACTCCTTCACTTCAGGTCCAGACTCTTGGGAATGTGATCTATCACAAATATATACCTGAAGAGGGGAAAAAAATCAGAGATGTACCCCTTTGCCTCATGCCTCTCATTCTTAAAATAGTTTTGTCTACCTGTTTATAAAGATCGCTTAAGAGACTGAGTTCCATTTCCAACCCATTCTGAGTATTTCAGAGACTGCTGAAAGGTCAGCTGACTGTAACTAGAAAACAGGACTTTAGGCAACTTCACAAGTTTGACCTCCAAATATTCACTACTTTGCTGAAAGTCTGACCAAGGCCACCCACAGACACACCAAAGTTTACAGACAGTAATTTTTCTACTAAGATTCACATAACCCCCATTCTACCTACATAAAAGCAAGTGCATCTCCTGGCTGCAGTAATAGATTAATCTTTACAAATAATTATGAAGAAAACTTGAACAATACATTCCATTAAGGTGCATTCTGTGTATGAATGAATTACTGGATCATCACGTTTTAGGTAACCAGTGGGACCAGCGCTGTGTTCAGCAGCTCAGTGACAAAGTATTTGCTCACAGCAAGGCTGAGTGAGATCAACCTTTGGCATGACTCCAGAAAAAAGCTCCAACATACACGTTTTTATACATACTTGTGCAATTATGCAACCAAGCTAGGCACAGTGTACACCTAATAAATGGACATAGGCTTCTCCTTTATAGCATCAGCCAGAGACTTAAACACTGAAGAGGCGTCTCTTTTCCCAGACAATGTCTTCCACCCCTTACCTGATTCTTTCCTATTGAGGGCTGGCTGTTAGTTATAAATTAACATCTTACAGCCTGATTCCCTTTCTTTTAGCTTTGTGGTCTGACCATTGGCATCTTACCAGTCAAGTCAACATCTTGTCTGGGTTATCTTCAGCCAATATAGTCCTCTCTGGGAAATTTCTTCCAGACCTTTGCTATTACCAACATCTCAATGCCTTTTATGTTAGGCTCCTTCTTCTAAAGTTTCTTGTCTAAAGATGGCTAACTACCTAATTTCTGATGGATCTAGAGATAAATGGCTGATCCCTATCTATGCTCTGTCTTATAAACTCCTTTCTTGGGTCTTGCTGTCCTACCTGGAGAGAGAAATAGAAGACAGGGGGCCACCCACACCTATCATCAGAAGGCATGAGAACTCCTGGCAATAGCATATAGTTAAAATGCATCTGAAATTCATAACTAATCGATCTGAAAACTAAATATGCTTATACTTATTTATGTCTTTATATTCTGAAGTCACTACCGTGTTATCTTATTTAAATAAGCAGCAGGGGCAATGTAGAAAAACCCAGCATAGAAAGCTGTGTGGTCCAGGGACATTTTGAGAGAAGGCCACAAATGTTATGGGTCTCAGATGTGTGTCTCAACATAGATCTGATTTGGGGATCTCTGTGTGGGCAAAAAGGTGAAAAATCTGTACAGGATTACCAAGACCAGCAACTGAAATCCACTGCCAATCCTGGCATACCTCTTATGCATATGTTACCCTAACCAGGTCCTGCCTGGAAGGTCCTGCCTGGAAGTGAAATTTGGAAAATCACTCCCTATGGTACTAAGGATATAAGTACAGGCATGAGGGAAATCTCTTGCACTCTACATATGAAGCATTAAGTTTCATTTAGATACACAGGCAAAGCCAACATTTTGGGGGAAAACAAGCAAAAAAAAAAAAAAAACACAAACGCAAACCAGCAAAGCAGATATTCCCAGAAATGTCCACAGCTGATCTGACTATAGTCATACTTTGTAAAGGTGCCACTTTGCACTTGAGCCTGCTTGAGGACTACCTCAAGTATGTATGCCTACTCTCACATGGGACTAAGCAATTCCTGGAAAGTCTGAGTGCCACTGAATACCACTAATGTGATCATAAGTTGAAACATGCAAAACCTCCAAACCAGACAAGCACGTGTCCTGTTCCGTGCCAAAAATTCAAGAAACAAGCTTCAATTAAACATGTATTTTGATTAGGCTGCTTCAGTTCATGGCCCATTAGCCAAATCTGGCCTGCAAAATATTTTTATCTGCCCACTGGTTCTTTCTCTGAGGGGGTGAGGAGCAGTTGTTTGGACAGCAAATGCAGTCAGAGGAGCCAAGGGCTTCCTGCTGTGCCTGCATGTGGCCCAGCACAGAACAGCCAGAAGTCACCACTTCCAACTGCAAGAAAGAAAAACAGGGAAAAAGCTGGAGAAATATTGCTACTGCATTAGCCCACTCTACAAGACTTGTAGAGGCTGATTCCAAAGATAACATAATCTCCCTGGATGATTTTGTTGAATGGATGTCATAAACACGCTATTTAACCCCAGCATGCTATGGGAATAATTTTTAACGAAAAGAAATGTGTCTCTGATGCCCTGATGAAGGTGGTCTGTTACGGAACTGATCCTTCTTTCATTCAAGTCAGAGGAAGGAAAAAATCAGATGCCATATAAAGCAGTGTGGTGAAGAACAGAGCACTGATTCAGCCATTGACTTGTGCAGGGATTATGCAACTCTCACTTCCTGTCAACATGCTCTTCCTTTCGTCTGGTAGAAAGGAAAAGTTCTGTACAGAAGTGGCTCATGATTGCAAATGAAATCTCACAGCATTCAATAAAAAGACAGATGAGCCAAGGGGAGTAGGATGTCTTTTTGTTTCTTGAGTTATGTCCCAGATATATCACACTACTATATTATGGTCTCCCCCCAAGCTTTAATTTAATTAACATGAAGGAAGGGAATAGAATTTTAGTAAAAGTTTAGAAATACGCCCTTCAGGCAAACTTATTCAAATAACGAGTTGTTCTTTTCACATGTATTCATTTCTTGTCTTTAGACTGCTTCCAGTTATTCTGGCACAATTTCTCAGCTCACAAACAGAAAAAAGCCCTTCAAAACAGAATGCATCACAAAAAACAGCAGAGCACAGTATTAAACAGAGTCTTACAGATAGCTGGTGAACGTATTTCCTGTTTAAAGCCCAGTACAGCAGTACATAAGTATTCCAACAAGCACCAAAACAGCTTTTTCCAGCACTGGGCAATGTATCTGCAGTAACACGTGGCTATCCCTAAACCAATGGATGCTGTCTTGGGGACAGGGGCAGCTGCACTGCTTTTGAGACCCTACTTGTCATCTTCCATCAGGAACTGCAGAGTGATGTTTGAGAGACCTGCCCACACCTCTGCTGGACTTCGAAAAGCTTAGTGCTTGCCTTGTATTTCACTGCTCAGCTGCAGCTTTGGGAGCTACCGCGAGACATTATCACGGATATTAGTGGAATAACAGATGGCTAGGGGTGTTAATTCAAGAGCTTGTAGGAAATTTTAATTAAAGAAGCATCGGCATTTGCAAGCTGAACAGAATGACTGGATACTAAGTGCTGCACAAAGCACAGAAAGTAAGTCCTCATCTGACTGAAGTCAAAACTCTTGCTAACGTCCGCAGAGCGCAGATTTCACTGAGCAGTATATTCAATATCCATGCAGCAGTAGTCAGTTTGTTGCTAAGACCCAAGTGTAGATATCTTTGTATAAAGATATACTAAGTCCCCAGTACAGTCAAAAGAGATGCAGATTAATCTATTCAGGGTGTGATGAACTGCTTGCTCTGTGTCTACTGACTGTACTGACTCAATTCAACAGGTCCTTGGAGATAGGTGTCCTTCTGAATGGCTGCTAAAGACCAGGCAGACCTAAAGTGGCATCAGACACCTTGCCTGAGGCACCTGAAGCCAGGCACAAATCTCCGCGGAGGTAACTGGACATCAGATACCCAGTTCGCACACAAACACCTGCATTTAGGTATCTTCAGCTGGAGCTGAATTCCCTGTGAAGAGCTGGTGTCGTCCTTGGATTCAAAAGATTTTGGATAAAGTTCCCCAAAATCAAAACAAAACCAAGTGAACAACCCTCTTCCCACATTTGTTCTCTTTAATTTGCTCTACCAAAACCTCAGCTTGGAACCACCATGGTGGATACAGCCTCAGACCTCTAAGGAACTGAATCTCTGCTGGCTTCAACTCTCCTTGTGCTCTCCTGTGACTCTAACTCCTCTCCCTTCTTATGCACCAGAGGGATGCCACCACCTCCCTCTGACAGCCCACAACATCAGCTCCCACCCCCATGCGATAAATATTCCAACAAGCGCTTTCATGTTCCTCCCCCACTGCCCTTCATGCCTGGGAGGAAATTTCTGTAAACATCTGCAGAGCTATTTCATTATCTCCCTTCAAACTCCTTCTTAAGGCTCCTCTCCTGGTTTCTCTAATATCTAAAAAAAAATAAATAAATAAACCAGAAGTTTACAGCAGTCAGTCTGCTGACTTGCTTGCCATAGCTCAGTTATATTCTGGTCCAGTACCGTTTTGCCCTTTCCCTGAATTTTGTTGTCTGATGGTATCCATCTGTTGTCTCCTGTTCTTCAAGTTGGCATTGATTTGGTCAGGGCAGTCTCTGCTATGTGGCTGGGCATTATCAGGAGGGCTTCCTGATGTATGGTTCTTTAGGGCACTAATAATAATGCAGATAAATAATACTGGAAACCATCCAATTCTGAAACTTATATGTGAGGAAATCTTTCACATGCTAGGCTTGCATAAAGCAAAATGGACTGCTGAAGTCTTCCTGCACACTTTGGACCCAGGTCTCAGTTCACAGTTCTTAGTAAAAACATAGTTACAACAAATTTTACTTTTCAAAGACACTGTACTTACTAATATGCAATATTTTCAACCATTTTCTGCATCAAAAATCCAGACAGCTGCTTCATCTTTTGAAGTCATGTCAATATTTAAACTTCAAATAATAAGCATATACTCTGACATTATTTTTCCCGAATGCTTGTGATTGTTGAAAGCATTTTAGTACCAACATCCTTTTACAGCTGAAGAACCAACACTTGAACAAAGTATGACATCCTTGGTTTGGATGGATTTCCAAAACTACTATGGCTTTTCAGGGCTTGTAAGTGTAACAAAATGTGACATCTGGCATGTGAGATCAGAGGTTCCCATGTGTTCTTCTGACATTGTGAAGGACGATGTTTTCATTACAAAAAACAGCACTCCCTTGGACAAGTAAGCTTGTAAAACCCAGTGGGTCCAATTAAATTTATATACTATTTTGCACGAGATTGCAAAGTGTTATCATTCTAATTCAGATTTCATTAGGCATCATCTTTTTTTAAATATCATGAGCTTAATTTATGATCGCACACTTTTTTTTTTTCTTTTCAACTTCAAACAATATTTTTAAAGTGTACTAGAGCTTCTAGAAATTTTCTTTTCTCTTCCATAGCAGTTGCTTCCTTTATCTGTTGGTGCAACAACCAATTGTAACAAGGTAGATGGCTTAAAAAAATACTGAATCATTTATTACCAGATTTTCTTCTCATAGTAACATGGCAATTTATCATTATTTTATTTAAGTTCTAGTTAAGCCATTGGATTTAAATATCTCAGTACCATTGATTTCTCCTTGGTTAGGTAAAACAAAATGAAATCATCTGTTCTTCAGGTTATTATATCCTCAAAAGCCCAGGGATGACTGAAGAAGAATTTCCATCTGAGATGGCACTTCCACTGAAGACAACAGAAAACAGACACTACTGATGGACACCCTTGCAAGTATGGCTATTCCTTCTTCAGAACTTCTATAGCACTCTACAACTCTGCAATTTAATATTGCCTTCTTTCAGACCAAGTTATTTTTCCTCAGAACTGAATAAAATTGTCTAAATATTTCCCAAAAATATTTATGGACAGGCTGTGTTTCTCATTGCTGACTATCACAGGAGAGAAGCATCAGTTTAGACCATTCACTTACTTCATTAAAAAGGTGTGTAAAACCGTTATAAGAACTACAATCAAGTATAATTATGTATTCAGACAACTTTGTTCTCTCAAAGAAGTACATGTACTTTCTGTACCAAATTCTTGGTTCAATATTCTTAATTAATGTTACATTAATTCTTCTCCATGGCAGCCTTTTTACTGTCATTTTTATAAAATGTTTCCAAAATGTATTCCTTTGATTAAAGATCACACTTGATTTAATTTTATTATAAGAAGAAATCCAATTTTCTACTTACTTCGTTAACAATTACGGTAACTTTTATGAGGTGCCTTGCCTCTGTAAACTTGTCTCCTACCGATTCTGCCTCAGCTAATGAAGAAAAACAAAAAGAAGAGTATTTGTAATGTCTGTACTGCCTATTTTTAACTTGACTTTTGAAAATTTAGTTTATCATTGGGTGATAAGATACTGCTTCGGACCAGCAGCAACAACTAGGTTGAACATGTTGGTGGCCAGGTTTCACCCCAACTCATTCAATGCCAGCACAGGAGTTATCTGCCCATCTCATGGTATCTTTGTTTTGAAGTAGTCAAATTCCATATTCGCTCTTTTGTGTCTTAATAGTTGGAGCTTTTTCTTGCCTGTATTGGTGCCATTGGTGGCCATTACAGCATTGCCATCTAGCAGACAGCATGGGTCCTTCTCACAGGGAGTGCTGATGTTAGCACTGAGCCCTTTTCCTCCCTTAGTAAATTATAGTTGCTAAGATGGGATTTCCCCTTTCCCTGTGTCAGTGGAAATGCCTGCAACCTCAGTGTCTCAAGGGTACTGTGGAATACCTAAAGCAACCAAAGGAGCTGGATTGCCAGCGTCAGGTGCTGATTCAAGTTTTTCGCACCTCTAATTATTACATATGCTTTTTTGAAGCTTTTAACCAGTGCTAGAGGTCTAGCATAGTTCCCTTAGCCATTGTTCAGATATTTTCAAATTAAGTTTCAAAAGAGAAAAAAAAAAAAAAAAAAGGTAGAGGAAAAGACTGAAATATTTACATGGCAGTTTTGGACTCAAGAAAACCTGGCAGTATATACATAAGACATAGTAGCCCCCCATGGAAGCTGCTTTGAGCTTACTTACAGATACATAAGATAGGAGCATACTGTATCAAAGGTCAAAATACATTTTTGGTAATAGGCTGGGGGAAACAGCAGAACACTTTAACAAGACATCCACACTGCAAGTAGGCTTTCCCAAAAAAGCTCTAATACATCTTAGGGGTTGGGGAAAGAAAAGTTGGTACCTGCTGGCAAATCTTAAGGATGACAAGTGAAGAAATTAAAAGCCTGGCTAGGTAGCTGGAGAAACAAAAAGGGAGGAGAGAAGAAGCTGACTGGTGTGCCAGAAGACACAGTTGGTAGCAAATCCATCTGAAGACAAAGTCCAGGAACTCCACAATCCATTCCAAATGCAGCTTGTTCTGGCTCTGGACTACATTAAGTAGAAATGAAGAATTAAAAGTGGGAATAAGCAGAAAGAAAGAAAGGAAGAAAGGAAGAAAAAGGATAAATCACACAACAAATCCTGCAATTTAAATGAAATAGTCAATCCTGGAATAAAATTGGATCCTCAATACAGAGTAAACCTGAGCAGAAATACACTATATAGAGTGTGACAGATCCACGTGAAAAAATTGCCATGTCACAGTGTTGACTCTTTTCTGCCTTTGGGTGTACATTGTGTAAGCAAAGTAATTTAGTGCAGACACAAGCCCATATTTTCTCTGGAAAACTCTCTTTGCAAGGACATGTTTCTCATAACCACATTCTTTAAGGAACAATGCTCTCCATGAGCCTCACATCCTATACAGGATTGTTAATGTGTCTATAGGGGTAGGTTTCCTTCAGTGCAGCTACATGAAGCAAATAAGCACTGGTTTGGGGGTCTGTAAAACATCTCTGCTTGAACTTAGCTGTCAGGAAGCCCACAAAGAAAATCTCCAAATATTGCCCTCACGGTTGAGAACTGAGGTCTGCAAGATAATGGAAAGGCAACTCCAAATGGCTTCCAGATGTTCACTGATGGTCAGAGAAGCTCATTTCCTTAGATGGGCAGCCTCTTATCTGGAAAGGGCTAGAGAAAACTTGCAAAGCAAAAATGGAAAGAAAGAACACCTGCTGAAAGCTAGAGGGAACCACAAACAGTTGCAGTAAAATGTCAGATTAAGGATGAGATCACTCAGTTTAGAGAAAGAATTTCTGAAGTCAATATAAGCCTAACAAGGATTGTCCATACAAACTCACAAGCAGAAGCTTATCAAGCTACCAGAGAATATACTGCATTACATCATAGATGAGCTCAAGCCAGCCCTGAACATCTTGACCTCTTCATTGTTTTCCTCTGAATATGCTCCAACTTCTTATTTCGAGTTCTGTATTTAAAGTGAATGGCCCATTATTGTCTGCAGTGTTCCAATTTCAGTCCTGCCAAGACTCTATATAATAGCATCATTATTCATAGGTGGTAGTGTCATTATTATTACCTTTCTAGACATACAAAGATAACTCTGTACAGCCCTCTGGTCTCTTAGGTTATTCAAAACAAAGAACTTTTAATCCCTTCAATTTTAAAATTCCTTCATGCTCTTCTCTTTCTGTGTACTGTAAGAATATCCATGATAACAGAGAGAATCTTATTTTTAGCATTTCTGTGAGTTTTAAGAAGCTGAAAGAGAATAGGTGACCCCGAACAAGACAGACGAGCAAAAGACTTTGCAAGAGATGGAGAGGGAACGAGTGTTTAAGTTCACACCAGGCACTTCAAATAACGAAATTCTTCTCATAACCTTTCCCACCTTTACTTTTCACAAATATCCTGAGGGTTGCAACCCACTGGGTGCGAACAATTGCTATAGGGCACAGTAGCTAGAAGGCAGCGAGGAGAACAGAGGCTGGATGTCACTGCAGAACATATCTGGCACAGATTCAGGGTCCAAGACGAAGGCACCCTGGGGCTTTTTCTGTAGGCCTGATACCAGTTCCTACTGATAAGGCACTGTGAAGTTGCTCCATGAATGCACAGAGAAACTACAGTGTGTGTGTGCCTGGTCTTGTCACTCTAGGGGCACATGGGAAATCTGACTTGTGAGATTTCTTGCATAAAATCAGTGTCCTGCAGCTCCGTGCTGGCTGCGCGGATCCCTGTCATGTTCTCTGTCACTGTGAAATGCAGATCACAAGACAGTGCCCCAGGCCTGACCTCAAATGACAGTTTTGATCAGTCTGAGAGGAAGAGAAGTCCTCCTGCCTTTTAGTCCCATCTCCCTGATCCACCCTCCTTTCCAGAACTCCATTCAATTCCTCAGCCATGCTCTTCCTTCTGCTGTACCAAGGTAGTAACACTTGCTCAGATTCCCACTTCAAAAGCTTAATTTAATAGGTTAAATACTCTGATACATGCAGACAAAAGGCTGCTACAAAGTGCTAAATACGATTCTAACATTTTTTTCCCCCAAGTCACTGTTTCTGCTTCAATTATGATAAATTGTCTCTTGGTGAACTGAAATTTCTGCCTATTTTGACTCATCTTACTTTTCTTTCACCCCTGAAATTTCCCAAATAATCTAGAAACTTCAATCCATCTGCTCTGAAATATACTATCCTCCCTGGCTCAATATCATTGGAGGATTTAATTAACTTGATGTTTACATTTCCCTCCTTGTCATTCATTACTTAATATATTGAAAACAACATGTCCCAAGATGAATTGCTACATATCTGATAGCTCACTCCATTTAAAACTGTCTGTGTGAGAATTCTTCACTGGCTGCCACCTGCCAGCGGCTGACTTTTTCATTTTTTCATTTTTCATTTGAATATACTGTGCAGAATTCAATATTTTACTAAATAATTCTTTCTTATATAAAAAAAAAAGTCTGATTACAGGACAAAGAAGTGGCAAAAATAACACTGAATTCTATGACACTGGGATTTAGTTCTGCAGGGCTGAAAGAGATATTATTAAGCAAATATAGACTATATAGTCTATACTACACTCATGCTATCTACTTTTTACTAGTCATGCTGCTATGGTACTTATATTTGTAATTAACTACAGAAGGACATGGGCAGTACACAATGGATGAAATACCAATGCTGTGGGTTCTGTGCATCTACCAAACCTCATTTTTCCAAGATCTCATTCTATATCCATCAGCTGCAGAGTTTTAGGTGTTCCACATACCATTTACTTTCTTTCTGCTGCAGGGTTCCTTCAACTGTACATTTAACAAACTGTAAAGTAAAAAGAGGACGGATGAATACAGCAGCTCAGGTGATGTTCTGGGACTGAAAGACCTCAGATCAAACCTGCTCTCTGCTGTGCCTTCCTCAGGAGAAGTTGGGCATGTCAGTTTGGTACTGCGTGACAGCATCTACCTGTCACAGAGGAATAATTAGATTTCTCAAACACAGCAAAGTGACCATCACTTCATTAAAAGGCTGTCGGGCCTATGGATACATTTATAATGGTGGTCATAAACCCAATCAATATACAGATGGCAGTATATACAGAATATACAAAAGGGAAGGAAGGACAAGTAGAGTGTTTCTAGAGAGTCATTGTTCTATTTTGTCATGTAACTGATGGCTTTTATCTGCAGACGTCTCAGATACATTTTAAATAAGGCTAAGTGATAGCTTCCAATCATTGAAGAACTCTTGCCAAGCCAAACAAGAGAGGGTAAAGATGACTGTAGATAAAGGCACCAGCCCTGTAATTTCTTTGTTAATTCTATTTCATCAGTTTGGTTAACCTTAGTTGGCAGTGTTCAAATACTTACTTGACTGAACAGTGGTTTTTTTGTTGTTGTTCTGTTGATTTTGTTTGTTTTTTTGTTTTTACCACTGATGACCTAATGTTAATGAAACCATAAATAGTTTAAGAATGCTTTTGACGTTTTTTTCTTTTTTTTTTTTTTCTCTGAGTATGTTTTATAGTGCAATGTCCCTTGAGTTTTGATCCTCTAAGGAAACTTCAGGGCAGAGAAAAACAGATCCTAGCTTCAGCAAAGACAAGACACACTTCTAATATTTAGACACACATTAAGTATTTCAAGCATGAGTCTTCTCCTTGGACATCATAAGATGGATGGATGGACAGAGGGAAACAAGTCAAATTTAATTGTCTCTTAATTGCCATAATATTTCTATGTGGTCCAGATGTTACTCACTGGTGCCAGAATTTCAGGGCAGGGTCAAATAATTAACAACAGACTAAGTTAATACAGTGAGGGGGGTTCATCTGACCAGGTACAGCTGGCAATAGGCAACAAAGAGATAAACTGATTTCTTAAACTCCAGTGATGCTCTTTAGAGTTGCTTGCAGCCAACCTGCTCTATTTTGCTATCAAATGACTTCAGAAAGCCAGCCCAATTTTTTATAAACACCATTTGCACAGATGCGTTAGCGTGGATTCCTTAACTATAGTGCAATTCTGCACCAAGACAAAGAAAAGTTCATCACCAATACCTCTGCAAAGCTAGATCCTTTCATCTAATAATATGAATGCAAAATGCAGAGTTAAAAAAAAAACAAAAAACATTCGGGCAGAAAAATGCTGCTGTGGATGGGGCAGTAAAAGCCAGTTTTCCCCACCTCGGGAGTGCTGCTTCTGCTGACTCTGAAAGAGGGAAGCAGGGACTGAGCCCGAGGGGACAGCCCTTCTGCTGCAGTTACAGCTTGGAATGAGATGCTCAAGTGCATGCTAATGGCACCATGGGCCAAAGAAGCCTTGAAGACACCAAACTCAGCCTGTTTTCTCCTGGGAACACAGCGATCAGCAAATAAATTAGCCAGACATTCCTTAAACCCTCCTCTCCAGCAGAGGACAGAAGGAGCTCAAGTTGTCAGTCAATACCAGCATCACTTGCCTGTCACCAAAGCGCCCAGAGGCTCTCATTACAATTAGAGTGTTGTAAAGCTGAACAAGCTCATTAAATTCTGCTCTGCTGATCCCACAAGGTAAACCTGTTCATTTGAATTAAGGTATCTTTCTCCATGTAACGTGTGGACTGTGTGCAAAACAGAAAGCTGCATCTGTCTTTCCCTCCCCTCCCACCCTCCTCTCACTCAGACTCAATATCCACAATATTCAACATCAGTCTGCTCCCTTCCAAGACGTTCAGACATCAAACTCTAATTACAGAGCTTTTTTTCTTTTTCTTAGGTTCACCAGCAGGTTTGACTTATGTGAGCTGAAGCAAAATTTCATGTCTTCTCCTTGAAACAAAACAGGGCTGACAGAGAAGCTGGCGTGTAGTGATTGTCCTTCAGAGAAAGTTTGCTGTTTCTGAAGGGAAAGCTGCATAGCATTTCACTTGAACATAACCAAAATATGTAACCAGTGACTTTTACACTACAGATCTGCTGAGATCCTTCAGGACTGCAGTGCCTGCCCTTTCCACTCAGAAATGCTGGCACAGCCACTCAATTTCCTACTGAAACACCTTACCTAATGGATTTCGGTACTTCGTAGTCTTTCTTGCAGATTATACTCAAATTTTATGGAAAGCTTGAGTTCAGTTCACAACTATCCCAGATTTTATGTTATACCAGCTTGAATGAAATGCCAGTTTCCTAGATTTGAGCAAAGTGAGGGGTCTTTGTCCAACACACTTCAAACTCTTGCTGATGCAGTGATGAACTGAAATCCTACTACTGCTTCTTTTGAAAACTTTGCAAAGACAAAGACAGAGTTTCATCTTCACCGTGCCCAAATGCCCAGAATTCAAGGTTTATGATGCTTTCACAAGTTAATTCCATGTACAATGTGCCTCATCCCAGTTAAAATGGCATACTATGGTACAAAAAATAAACTACTAATAGCTTTCAAAATCTTTTGAGGTTTTTGTAGGGATGCAAATACTTATTTTGCAGAAAACCCTAGAAATAAATGGACTCATTTCAAATACCATTCAGGAAGA
Source organism: Aythya marila (assembly GCF_965140915.1). Lineage (NCBI taxonomy): Eukaryota > Metazoa > Chordata > Aves > Anseriformes > Anatidae > Aythya > Aythya marila. Next base: position 9,253,878 of record NC_139042.1, read on the forward strand.
TTCACTTATCTAGGCAAAAAGAACAATGTACCATATTTAAAGGATTTCAGAACCGGTTTAGAAATGGGATAGCGGTATGGTTAAGAGATTCAATATATGGTGATTTATCTAAAAGAGGAAGTAATTGTATCTTAAACATTCCAATCTTAGAAACCACCAACATTAATACATTTTAAAGGTATCTCATGCCTTAAAGATATAGTAACATTGAAGGGAAATACAAAGCTATAATATCATTAGGTAACATCGTGAGGCACCATGCAGAGGTAAGCAAGAGCCCAGTCTTGTGAGTGCTGAGATAGTTGGCTTTAGGAACTTGAGTATTTTCTGAACCACAGAGGACACACAGAAGGAACACTTATGCTGTACAGGTTGTAGGACAGCTTACAGTCTCAAACTGATAAACTAGAGTTGGGGTAGGAGCACTGACCTTACTCGTATTGTGTTTTCTTTGTTGTTGCTGGTTTTTTGTTTTGTTTTGTTTTTTGGAGCATGCAGCAATTTTGCCAGCTACAAGATCCCAGAGGAGTGAAGAAAGCTCCTTGCAGAGTTTGGTTCTAAATGAGTTTTTACCATGCACAAACTTAATTTAAACCTTGTACTACAGACACCTTGACAGCAATGGATAATTAAGTCATAAAGAAAGTGCTACATGAAAGCCATTAGGCTCTAAAGCAAATGATTTTAGTATCTCTTCTTTCCAGTCGGTGACTATAACACAGCTTCTGCTATTGCTTTGAGGGGAGCAAAAATGTCATTACATTCATGATACCGAGGGAAAAGCATTGCTAGGCACCTCACTCCGTACATGTAATGTCTCACTTCAAGTGCAGATACTTACACTAGTAATTTTCTGTCAAATCTATAACCCACAAATTTTTTCCATTAAAAACAACCACCAGAAACTCTGAATATCACCCAATTTATCCTCCCCATGCAATAACTCTGTACAAATCTTCTATTCAAGCATCCTTTGTGTTAAGACTTATCTACTTTCGTCTCCAATTCTGCTCGTGAGCAGCCTCAGCTAGCTGATTAGGCAACACTCAGAACGGATTTGGCAGCTAATATCACAGGCCATTCCTGCTCTGCAGCTGCTAACAACGTTTTCCAGCTGCTGACTGTCTGGCTGTGCTAAATGACTTGTGGGTCTTACAAACTGTGGATGTAGAAGGATTTTCCTTGGGGCAAGACAGGCCTACAGGTCACCATCTCCCAGGAGCCAACGCCTGTCCCCATGATTAAGGATAACTGACTACTGCAATAACACTATTGGACAAGATGGATTCTCTACTACTGCCAGTTTTTAAGACTTGAAAGCTAATTCTGAGCTAAGTTCTAGCCTAGGTGCTGAGACATGTTCCTCCATGAAGCCTATAAGTCTACTTGGAGATATTCAATCTAGGGTGGTCCAGTTGGTATCCCACAGCCCAGAGCTCCTATTCATATCTCAGACGAGATAAGGGATGGCTGGATGGCTGTGAGATCAACATGGGCCTCTCTCTGATCTTGATTAATACCAAGAGCTTAAAGCCTGACTTACTGCCTGAAAAAGAAATGTGAAGTGTGTCTCATACATAAAAGAGCCTGGCACTCGGAATTGAGCCACTCTGTCAGTGCTGCCTGACAAAAGGTTGCTAGAACTGAAATCTAGGCTCACGTCCTGATAAGAATCATAGAATCATTAAGGTTGGAAGAGACCTTCAAGATCATCTGGTCCAACCATCCCCATGCACCATGTCTAACCTTTCCTTGACCACCCCCAGGGACGGTTATTCCACCAATTCCCTGGGCAACCTGTTCCAATGCCTGACTGCTCTTTCTGAGAAGAAACATCTCCTCATTTCTAACCTAAAACGAAGAGACCATGGTTGCCCACTTTATGCAAAACTAGACCAGCTTAACTGCCTCCTTTGGCTTGACGGTTTGTGCTCCTCTCTCCTCCTAGACAGAGCTTATACTTGCTCGGCTACCCCAGGGGCAGCCCTAGTATATGCTGCTTTCTGAGGTATTAATGTCTTGAGGAAGTACAGTTGAGATGCTGATCTAACAGCTTTCCTGCTTCTTCAAACCTTGTTTGGGCGAGAGCCAGAACAGCAATGAGTGTTGCTAGATTTCTGCCCTCCTTAGAGACCAAGAAATACAGTTTTTGTTTATGTCTTATATGAAATATAAAGGAAGACATGCTAGGCAACTCCTTTTCCCCTCCCAGTTTTTTTCCACATGTTTAGGAGCACAATATTGTCCATTGTCTCCTTTGTTATAACTGCAATTCACATCTTTCTTTTCTTTTTTTCAGCAGGACTTACTAACAAAACACCAACAAAAGATGCTGGCTCCATTGACAGGTTCTGTGACAAAAAACAGTTTCAGGGGTCCCCCAATGAAAGCCCAGGGCCAAAAATTAAATTGCTAATGTGCAGGTAGGTGTATAGGTTTGAATGAATGAAGCAGTTCCCTTTTGTTCATAGACTTAAGGAGGAAGTCACTGTTGTCAACAACCATGATTTGTTAGCACTTTATTTTTGCTTTGAAGAGCCTGGTGCTTGGATCTCTGTAACTATGGTAATTGTGAAACTCTTTTTTCAACTATTATAATCCATTATTTTTAAAACTATGATAAAACTAGATATAAGGCCAGAAGGGATCATTGTAACTCTCTCTTGCATAATGAATCAAAGAACATCACTAATAATTTCTGCATCAAATTACTATAACTTCTGTTCAAGCTGTTTTAAAAAAAACATCCTTTGAGACATCTGGTGACAGATAATTCCCCACAGTCTCACATTGCTGCTCAGTAGTAGGCAGGTATATATTAATTAAATCAACAGGCTTTATCAAGAACCGTGCTCATGCTCCCAAATAGCAAAATGAAAACCAGCTGCAATGTTCTGTCTTATACCATTCACTTTGAACAAAGTAATGATTTCACCTCCTAAATATTTTGAAAGGTTTAGGAATCTTTTATTTTCAGCCAGCCCTTTCCCTTCTCAACTGGGAGCATTGCAATGTTTTGCATAAAACAGTTCATGACTGCTAATGAGCCACAGCTATGCTATGATAAACAGAGCTAAGTTGAACTTGAATTGTAGATTGCTTGGTGCTTAAAAGAGAATATATATGCACACAGAGCTTCAATTTTGCATGTATGTTCCTGCAGAAAACTCCCAGAAGACATGGGGTTTTGCCCACATCCCTCTACATCTGAAATATTTGTACTTGTTTCTTCAAAGTTTCTTCAATTTCAGGTGAAGTCTGGGCTCTGCTGAAGTTAGCAGCAAAATCCCCCTTGACTTTAAGGGGACCCGTTCAATCCACATTGCCAGTACTTGAACTCAAGGCCTTTGGAAACAGAACAAAAGTGTCTTTATTTTGCACTAGAAGTTACTGGGGCATTGTACTGGTACTATAAACAAATACAGCCTCTGTCTCAAGGAATTTATGACCCACATTTGAGTTTAATGTGCCATTTTAAATATTTCAAGATACTGAGTTGGCCTTGCTTGATATTATGTGGATATATCCACACAAGTCTTTGTAGGATCAGAGCCCAAAAATGCAGTGTACAGAATGAATTACTGTACTCTTTCCTTCTATCTTATTTATGGTTTAACCAAAATCCAGAGCCAATACTTGTGTTTTTATTGACATGATTAGCCCTATCACATGATTGTTGTTTTTATAAAAAGCTACCAGCCTTTACTCTACTGCCATTGTTGTTCTTGCCATTTGGTAAAAATTCCAAATGACAGGAAAATGCCCTTTTCCTATACTGAATGCTTTATTGTCATGCAGCTCAACCCAGCACTAGATTGCAAACTCTACAGGATAACTTACCACTGCAAGTAATATTTAAAAAAAAAAAAAAAAAAAAAAAAAAGAGAGAGAAGAAGAAAAAGAAAAGAAAAGAAAAGAAAAGAAAAGAAAAGAAAAGAAAAGAAAAGAAAAGAAAAGAAAAGAAAAGAAAAGAAAAGAAAAGAAAAGAAAAGAAAAGAAAAGAAAAGAAAAGAAAAGAAAAGAAAAGAAAAGAAAAGAAAAGAAAAGAAAAGGACACAAAGCATTAAAATCATCCCAAAACATTTCTCTCTATAAACAACTTGAGTTTCTTTTAAATGACACTGCAGATTACTTAAGAATCTCTTTTTTAGCTACTAATCAAAATGCTCTGAGTTCCCCAAGAATCACCTTTTCTGAGGACTCAGTGCTGCTGGCGAGATAGCTTCATTTTGAAATAAATCTTGGAGCACTTAAAAAACAGTAATTTTCATGCTTAATGTACAACAGTACACAAAGCGCTGAAGTGCTTGTGTGGGCAAATGGCTCCTTCGCTTGGCACCTTCCCATTTGATTTCAGGAATGTGGGCAGGCCACGTGTTTTTGCAGCGGAAAACAGGATGGATGCTATTTTAGATGAAAGAACCAATTGCACAAAACTGAAAAGACTGTAGATGACCTGATTTCTATTTCTGTCCTCATCCCCAGGAGAGCTGGTCCTGGGTGACACTGGTAACATACATCAGTTGTTACCTCGCTTCAGTTTCCCTTCTGTAACAATAGAGAACATCTTTTGTAAAGTGCTTCAAAGAAAGACTTTTATAGAAAAAGACTCCATTAAAGTTCTTCCCCTCTTTTTAAAATTATAAGCCTCTTTGCCTGTACAATGAAGACCAAGTGCCAAATGCATAGGTCATGATTCTTCCCCTTGCTGAATGTCAAGGAAGACTTTGCCTTTGCTTCTAATGTGAACTGAACTGGGTTTCTGTGACATGATCCTGCTAGCTACTCCTGTGCATGCTTAAATCTGGGCTACAGAAGGAATCTCCATGGATGTGATACGTTTGTGCATCGTAGCTGAGCTGCATGCCAGAACCCACTGCTTTTTCTGATTACACACAAATTAATTTTCTCTCTAAAACACTCTTAAGACAGTTACAAATAAGATACAAGATTTATTCCTGGGCTATTATTTATGAAATATCATAAGCTTCTTGGCTTGGCTCTCAAGCTGTAGTAAATTGGCATGGATCCATCATAGATCCATTATCATTAAAATGAGTAGCAATTGGGGACCAGATGGCACAACAGTTAAGGGCACTAACTTTCTGCCGCCTATTTGTCTAGACTACTCCATGACGAGAATTGAATAACATGATTTGGCTCTGTTTGAGCTAAAAATTTCAGCAGCTTTTCAAAGATGACCTTCAAAATATATATTTAAGCAGACATATATATATAGAAACAAGGATCCTGGATTTTCTGGGCTTTGTGACATGAAAATGACCAGCACTTTGCTACACACACACAAAGTCTATTTTAATTTACCAAGAATATATGCCAAAGAAAGGTTTTTAAGCTTATGAAAGATGGAAAGCAAATGTATTTGGAAGATTCTATTACACCTGCTACATTCTAAGTTCATTTTTTTTCTCCAAAGTTCAACACCTTGTCATTCCATTTAAATATAAATAATAAGATAATATGAAACTTACATAGTCTCTCTGACTACAAAGAAGTGCTGCTATTTCTGTGTACAAACATTAAGGAAACAGTCACCAAAATACTTTCTTAATTCTTCTCCATGTTGAGAGAGAGAGAGAATCTACAAGTTTTAAAAAGAGAACACAAATTATTAGAGACCTTTTAAGTAAATCCTGCCCTGTAATAAAGTTTTATCTATTTAATATGTCTGACAGAAAGATATGTTTTTAAATGATCTCTAACCATTTTAATGGAGGTGTCACTGCAGATGGTATAGAACTCCTTTACTTAGCAGAAAATGATAGAATTAAATAACAGAGATTGGAAACTGAAGCTAAGGAAATTCATTCTATACATATATCAAATAATTAACAATTGAAGCAAGCAGATCTAGAGGTTTGCAAATTTTCCAGTTTTTAATGTCTCAATTTAAGGATTGGATGTCTTTCTAAATTAATGCTCTGGTTGAACCAGAAGCTTGCTGCAGGGATTATAGGGTAATGCTCTATGGTTTATGTTAAGAAGGGAATTCAAATTAGCTAGAATATAACAGTTCCGTCTGTTCTTAAAATCTGTGAATCATCCGAGAACTTTTCCACCAAGCCCACAGAAGATAAGAATGAAGACTGCAAATATTTCTGAGGGAAAAAAAAAAAAAAAAGCAAATAATCCCTCTAAAAAACACACACATACTTGAGGATTTCAGTAGTATCTTGAAAGTATAAAGTGCAGCTGCACCCTCAAGTTTCTTGCATACTGAGAAATTTGCATTAGAGCTGTAACACCATCAGGGTTTCTGGCCCATTCTTCACAATCACAGTCACAGAATCACAGAATGGTTTGGGTTGGAAGGGACCTTGACGGTCATCCAGTTCAAACGCCCCCTGCCACGGGCAGGGATGCCCAGGAACCAGGCCCAGGTTGCCCAGAGCCTCACCCAACCTTGCCTTGAATACCTTGAGGGATGGGGCATCCACAACCTCTCTGGGCAACAAGCAGAGTTTCGTGTAGAGTTGGCCTCTCTCCTGCTTTTTTAACCTACCGAACTAATTCCTCACTCTCACTCTTAACATTTCCCTTACCATTCTGTCTCTTTTTGTCCAGTTTGACATACCAGGCCCATCTGCAGGGTACTGGTCAAGGCCACCATGCGATCTCCCCTGGAGCTCAGAGAGGAAATCACCCTGGTTCCAGTCAGCAACTTAGGCCCATACTGCTGGCACTAAACTCACTGCCACATGCAGGACCCTACAGCGCTATTAATGACCATAACAATGTCGTCTTCGTCACGATCAACACCCTGTAGCATGTGTCAGCACTTCAGCAGTTCTGGCATTTTATGAGTAAATTCACATGACAAATGGTATGAACCTCATGGCCTAAGCAGGCAACCAAGAAAAGCATAAGCTTGATACCAACTTGAGGAAAACTCCTGTAAAAATGCTCTAAGCTCTATTTTTAAAATGTTTTAAAGAGATTTAGGAGCCCTAATGCTCAGTGTCAAAGCAACTGGTCAGGAATGAAGACTCATTGCAGCAAGTTGAATTTGCTTACAGCTCTGATTGTGTTGGTGTAGTCCACCTCAGGGGCTTCAGCAGGCTCATGGAGGTGAGGGAATGAAGGAACAAGCTGCAAGCATGTCTGCAATTTGTTTCAAAGGCCGAGGCTCTTCCCAGGCGGGTACTATTCAGAGGCTGTTATGAGCCCCTGCCGGCTTGGCTGCCCACAGCTGAAGGTTTATTCTTAGTTTCAGGAATGCGAATCCTCATGGATGTGGTGATGGTTTCAATTCAGTTAGGAGATCAATTTTGTCCTCCAACATTTCTCTCTGTGGATAGGGCAGTTTCCTGATGAGGTGGGAGAGGGGTCAAGTGATGTCTGATTTTGTCCTCTGACAGTCACTTGAGGTATGGAAAAGACTTGCCTGGATTAGACTGGTCCCCCTACCTCAATAACCTGTGACTACATGAAGTGCAGAATGTTACAGTAAAAAACGCTAGTGTAGGCATTTATGGGAGAACATACTTTCCTATCCTTTCCCCAATAATTTGAATTCCCCCCAACACAGTTACACAGTTCCATCGTCATGTGAATGAAGCACAAGGCAATACTGAGCTCCTTCTGCTCTGCAAGCTCATAATAAAAAGTGAGAGAAAGCATACTGCTGGCCAGGCTGACTGCTGGACGAGGTGATCTTGGAGATCTTTTCCAACCTGAATGATACTATGATGCTATACAGATGTACTGGTGTAGCACTGCATCTAAGCCCATAGGCTGGCACTCATGATGACACGCTGCTTGAGACATATACTGATAAGTCACGGAAGCACTGTGATGTGCCCAGTGGCTTTACAAGCTTGATGCTTAGTAAGCTCAGGCTTCTCCATAACCTGCCCTATGTACCAAAGCACATACTTGCTCTTTGGTTAAGCCATGACCAGCAAAATAAACTCAGGCAAACACAAACCATCAAAAGATCTGGGATTTCTTCCCACATCAACAAGGATTGCAAAGAATATTTCTTTGACACATTTACCCAGCAAATCCAGAACAATATGCATGCATATTCTAGGAAACTACTTCCAGCCATTCCGATGAATAGACATTTTCTCTGAGAACAAACATGGACCCTAAACTACCCTGCTGTTCCGTGGGAAGGCAATCAGATCTTAATATAGCAAATGTACAAGAACATAATTCAGCCCAGAAAGTCAAGGTTTCTACTTCTTTCAAAAACTGATGGATTACAGTTTACTCATTTTGCCTGTAACTTTTATTACTAAAACTCTGAATATCTTGAGAGATGCTGAACATCTATCTTTCTTTCCCATGTCCTTTCTTTAGGAATATATTTCCCAAATACGTACAAACTTTTGCCCTTTCTACCTACCAAGCCCTGCTAAACTATTCAGTTAGGTCATTATTACAATTTCCCTTTTATTTTTAACCTTCCATATTCTTAGGAAGTCCTTAAGCATTACAAGCTCCAGCTTGTGCCCCACAACAAGGCCTTGTTAAAATGACCTTGCTCCTTATGTAGTACAAATGACTATTGCTCAGCTGAAGTCAATGAAGGAACACTGATTTATGACATCAGTCTGTTCATTATCTTGATTTCTGTTGACTGACCTTTTAATGAAAATGAGCATACAGAGGGAAAAAAATGAAATGGGAGTAAGACAACATATATTATGAAGATGAACAGTTTTTCTACCTTGCTGAACACAAAGATTTCGCTTACAAGAGAACCCCTGGGGAAATTAGGACACGTCAATAGTCTCCAACCAGCCTGTAAATAAACTATAATAAACGATGAATTTCTGTAGCAAGCAAGCAAATCTGCACCAATTAATGATAATATAAACAGAAATCTATTGCTTATATATGGCTTATATGCAAACTTTTCTTTCAGTTAGATGCCAAAGTATGGCTGATTTTCTTTATTAAGGGAATCACAATCTGGCCAAATAATGTGGCTGAAAACAGGCATCACTTTGTGACACAAACCCACCATAATTTCAAACAGCTCCATACCACAATATTGGTTGTATGATCTTGAAGGAGCTGGAATATCCCATGAGCAGATGGCAACAGACACTCATTCACCCATAGATCTAACAATACTACTATACTCCATACTAGCCAACAATGCTAGCAATAAATTGTATGCAAAAATTTAAAGTCAGACACCTTAGGAATGATTTATACAGACGGGTAGAATAAACCAGTTTCTCAGACCAGTCTGACAGCATCCATACCATACATGAAAACATCTAAGCCAAGCAAAGCATTTTACAACTGTGGAAAAATAACTGTTTCATGCTCCAAAGGGTGAGGGACCAAGGTAGTAAATGGAAGTTGTAGTAAATGGAAGTCGTAGCAAAACAAGCAGAGCAGTCTATCAACTTAAGGTATCTCTGGGAGTGACATATATTAGACCTGAATGGTATTCCAGAAAAAGAATGACAATAGATAATGCAAGCACTAAAACCAGGGGGATAAAATCCTGTCTCCCTTGAAGTCAGTGGAAGAGTTTCACCATCTTCAGAATCAGGATTCACCCTTGAGTGCTTTTATCCTCAAATATTTACAGTGAAGAGGTAACTGGTTTTCAGCACTCAGCTCCTTTATTTGCTGCATGCTTTTAAAAGAAAAAAGAAGTTATAGGATTTTAGGAGCTATATTTAACAAATAACTCCACTGGCCTTTCATGCATTTCAGGAATCAGTTAACAATAATGATTAAAATAAACAATTTCACTGATTTTCATTGTTGTTGCTGGATTGTCTCCAAACATTTCTTTTACTCCCTCTTTTCCTCCCATGCTATCTTCCTTCCATCACTCAGTCTGGCCAAAGTTACTGCAAAGAGACTCTCTTCTTCATTTCCCTTCACTGCCTCTTTGCAAGACTTAGTTGAAAGTCACTGTTTCTTTTAACCAATACAACAACAAGCAGCATCTCTTGTTTCATTCAGGCATGTGAATTTAGAAAAAGAATAAATTTAGTCCATGATACTCATTACGATTACACCATCTAAGAACTCCTAAACACACAACACTGTTCTTTTGGATTGCTTGCATGTTTATCCTTAAAAGTGGCAGGGAAAAAAAAAAAAAAAAAAAAAAGTTTTTAAGTGTTTGTAGGCTTTCAGAGAAGAGACTGTTAAAATCCAAGGAAATCTGTCACCATAAATGATGGAATCCCACAAGACAAGAGAGGGATTAGCCTGACAAAACATCTGCCTGTGTCAACACACAGTGTCAAGTGAAACAAAGCTCCACCAGGCTCTGATCCAGGCAGCTAAATGTCTGCACTCTGCCACCACCTCCCCCCGACAGCTGGGCACGCTTGCAAAGTATGTCTGCTTCTTCCTGACACTGCTGAAAGACTGCAGAGCTCAGCGTAAGTGTGGTTCCTTGACAGCTCTGCCTTAGGACCTCACAGCAAAAGCATGCACAGAGCTACAAATTCCTTTGCTGCAAATAGATAAAGATTTTATTTCTCCCAAGAAGGCAATCTTACTTACTTGGGATAGCGCCTCTGCTGAAAGATGGGCAGAATCTCTGTGTCTTGATTTGAATGCAGAAGCAGTAAATCCCGAAATCTTTCTGTCAGGACAAAGAAGAAAACAAAACAAAAACAAACCCAGGCTGTGACTCTGCAGTACATGTTTATGCTACCAGTAAGCAAGCAGTAGTATCAGTGAATTCTCTTGTGCAGCACTGATTAGCAAAGGGCCAAGCTACATTTACAACAAAGAAATTTATATATATTCATACACACAAAACTAAGACTAGAAATTACTCTTTCTTGTAAACCCTTTTACTAGTATTTCAAAATGTCATTTTTTAAAAATCTAGTATTGAATTCAAGTATGGCTTATAAATTTCTGAGGCCTGTGTATAAGTCTTCTGGGTATCAGGGACAGGAAAAAACCTTGCCTGTCTTGAAGAGTTTAGTCTAAACAGAGTGAGGGATAACTAAGAATTCACCAGGCACTCAAAAATCACAGTAGTCTAAATGAAGATAAATTAATTAATTAAAATTAAATCACAATATAAGTCCTTAGATAACTGATTCATGGATATTTCCAAGGAGGGCTGAAAGACTGGATCACTTTTTGTTAACAACTATGAATTTCAAAAACTGCACTGTAGGGTCATCTATAATAGATCAGCTTTTCGTAACGTAGCTTCTCTGACCAGTGGGTTCAGGGGCAGCTGTTTTGTGCAACACGCAATGTGTAAGTGCGATCTGTAGGAGTTTCTATCAGAATCAATTTCTCAATTTCTGGAATATATGGGAACCTGCTCAAAACTATCTCAATATCTAGATTTAGGGATAGAAGGGAATTTCCTATTCAGGTCAAATCCCCTCAGCATGCCCCTCAGCTCTCCACAGCATGGGACGCGCTCTGCTTCCTTCCATCATCTGCAACTTGTATTTAACCGGACATCTAGCAGCATGGAGAAACCTTGGACCCTGATGATACCCTTTCCCACCTTTGCATCTCCTACTTTTCCTGCAATACCATGTCACTGAGGCTTGAAGGCTTTAGCTGCAGGTTTTAAGCCTCACTCCTTTGCTGAGCCACTTTTTGTAGTCTGTGGTGTGTGTAGTAGCTGTACCATGGGTTTCTCTAAACTAGTCATCTCTTCCATGTATGTTTCTCATTCTGGGAACTGAATTGTTGAACAAATATAGTCCTTCCTTCCTCTGCATTCCTAGGTATCTCAAAATATCCTCTAAAAAGGGTTTACAGATAAGGAAATCAAGGGAAAGAGAATTAACAAAGCTGAATCTTCCAACACCAGAAAGGAATCATAACCACCTTCCCACTTCTTGCAGTTTACTATATGATGGTTTTCCTAACATCACTTTTTTATGTAATATTGTGTCACCATAACTGCATCAATTTGGATACAATTCTGTTATGTGGCCATTTAAATGAAAAAAATAAAAAAACAACATACTTCATAAAATTACATTAATTTGAAGAATTTATTCTTCAAAGATTATTCTTCAAATATATTTATTCTAATAAATTCAAAAGGTCAAGCATCTGTGACGGTCTGATCTTGTCTTTTATCAGCATGCTAAGATGTTTTGCAAATATCCCACAGAAAACTCCAGGATCCACCAGTGATGAAATGAGAATTAATACTTAGTTTCTTCATCCCACATCTGTTCAAATTCAATTTTGAAAACGCCTGTACCTACAAAATTCTTACCACATCTTCAGAATCCAAGTTCTTAGCTTTCCCTGTACCTAACTGGGACAGAGACTGGATGTGATAGACAATGATAAATGCAATACTGTAAGGATGGAAATGAAATTCACTTGGCGCTTCTCAAAGGAGGGCCTGCTCATTGTCTAGACAAAAAGCTTACCATTACAACTACTTTTTACCTGTTTTTGAACTTTTAGGAAGATGCAGAGATTTTTTTTTCCCCACTGTCTGGCACGTGGCAATGTGCTGCATGCAGGCATGCCCTGTCACCCTTACAGATTACACGTTATGATCTTCAAAAGACACAGGACAAGAACTGAAAGATTTCAGGAAGCTTTAACTACTGCAAAATATCTAACTGTGTATGTGTCAGAGAGAGCACTTTAACTTCTACCACTACCATCTCAGGAATCTTAGTGTATTTTTCATGCTTCCCAACACAAGTCAAGTTACTGGTGCCAGTCTAGGTACCCTTTATACATAGGCTTTCTATGAACAGCCTTTGAACACACCTGGTAGAGGAGGGAGAGGAAGTTTTCAATGGCAAACACTGAACTATAGGACTTCCCTCTATGACTTAAGGGTTTTGACCTCCAGAACATGGTGCAAGTAACCACAATTAAGGATTTGTTTAATACAACGTCTTCTGGGTGTCTGATTTATGCATTTTTCAGGGCACATAGCCAGGTGCTACAGCAGTGGAAAGCACTGGGAGACACCACATTACATTTAAGTGTGTGAAACCGTTTTGGCAGATGTTGCAAAGGGCTTACAACTCTTCAGGAGAGACAAAATACATCTCACCAAGGGTGCAGATGTGTCCCGTGCCGTTGCCTGCCTGAGACAGACAAGACCCAGGCTGAGAGCCGTAGTCTACCTCCAACCTTTGTTCCCTGACTTTTTTTCCTATGCTGCTGCCCCTTCTCCTTGATCCAGGCCAGACAGATTCATTCCACTATTCAATTCAACAAGCTGCGATCTTGAAAATATTTTGAATAGTAATGTGACAGGGCTGGCCAGAACTGGAGTGAAGGCAGCCAAGGCATCTGAAACTGGCCTAAACAGCTCCCCTACTGGATCATGTTCTAGTTAAAGTCAACTGTTGTTTTGCTGTGTGTTTTTTTTTCTTCACTATGGCAAATTTCCCAGGCAGACGTGTTTTCTTTCCACCATATGACTTTACTCATTTTTCCACAGCAACATTTATACTATATGGTAGCATTCCACCTCATCTCACATACATCCTACAACTTCCTCCTGTACGTGTATCCTACATGTCCTGTAAATGCTCTTAAGAGAAACATCACACTGAACAAAAGCTTTTAGGATTAATTTATCCCGCAGGATCCTGATGTACATGATTCTCCCTTCAGGTCTATGATATTCCCATGGGAATATCATATCCCATTCCTAGGAAGCCTGTCCCAGCATCTGCCCACCCTCACGGCACAGGAATTTTCCCTCATGCCCAGGCTGACCCTCCCCTGGTGCAGCTCCATGCTGTCCCCATATGTCCAGCCATCAGTCCCAGGGAGCAGAGAGCAGCACCTCCCTTGGTGCTTCCCTCCTCAGGGGGCTGCCAGGCGCAGTGAAGCCTCCTCACAGCCTCCTCCTCTCCTGACTGGGCACTCCAAGGCTCCTCGGCCTCTCCTTACAGCACATGCCTTCCTACCCTTTTACCAGATTTGTTGGCCTCCTCTGGAGGCTTTCAAGTAACTTAAAAATGATCTTTTCTTTTAATCCATACTATAAGAGATGAACAATCTGAAAATTGATGAAACTAAGAAAAGCATTTTTAGACTACTTTTATTTCCAATCACTATTTGATCAAGAGACATAAACCAAGTCCCAGACAGTCTTATCATTACTCAGATTATTTTAGAGAGACATGCTGTATTTCCTGTTCTTATTTATTATCCTTTCCATAATTTAGGATGTTGAAACATCTCCCAAAATTGAGTGTTTTCTTTCACTTCCTACGGTTTAGTACATAATTTTTTTTTTCCCTGCTAGATGTTGGTCTGGTTTGTTAACAAAACATGAATAAGATTTTCTCAACCATGTTTACAAAAACTTTTGAAAAACTGCAATCACCTTATCTTTCTCTCATTCAATGGATGTATTTTGCATTAGTTTGTCTGTATTAGTGTCCTAATTATTATTATTACTATTTTCAGTAATAATTGATTATTTGCCACTCTGCTCAGTGTGACACTATAGATGTCACTCTCACCAAGTCCTCCGTATGTCTGCCCACAGGTCAATATTCTCATCAAGAATGCTGAACATCAAGAATGGTTTCACAGTCCCGTCTTATGCCCAGACTTATCTTGTCAACATACTGAGTGTCTCCACTTCTTTCTAGCTTTCATTTCAGGTCTACAGTTTCTTCTAGATCTTTGCTTAGCAAGAAGTCCTCAGTTAATTTTATGCCACCTCACTGGGATCATATATGTTTAGCTGAACGTGTAGCATAGTTAACTGTGATGACTAGGACTGGATGTAGTAACACAATCCTATGCCCTGTGAAGGTTGTAGACTCTCAAGGAGGAGAGAAAGTTTGTCATGAAGAGCTTAAGAAATTTAATCTGTCCTCTGATATATATCTCTTCTTCTTCTCTCACATAATTCTTCTTCACTTTTTCACTCTTTGTTCCTCCTTTCCCACCTGAGCTCAAAATATTCACAAGTCAACTCTTGAATCTCAGTATAAACGCGTCCTAGTATTACAGAATTACGGAATTGTAGGGGTTGGAAGGGACCTCAAGATCATCGTGTCCAAACCCCCGGCAAAGCAGGTTCCCTAGAGCAGGTTGCCCAGGTAGGTGTACAGACGG
Organism: Aythya marila; assembly: GCF_965140915.1. Classification (NCBI taxonomy): domain Eukaryota; kingdom Metazoa; phylum Chordata; class Aves; order Anseriformes; family Anatidae; genus Aythya; species Aythya marila. Next base: position 9,268,929 of record NC_139042.1, read on the forward strand.
GAAATATCTTTATAAAATACGTTCTGAGTTTACCAACTTCCAAGGATAGAAGAATGCATTTCATGTGAAATTTTCCCTTTGAAATCTTTATATGTATGCCAATGTTATTCTTAGGTAAGAATGGGTGTTATGTTTAGTATGGAGAGCAAACAATAATGTCAGAAAAATGTGAGCAATAATGGGTGCATGGTCTGAAATCCACTCAAACTGGCTATGAAATTAAGTTTCCTTTTTTTCTAGCATACACTGTTAGAGAGGTGGAAAGAGAGATGAAGGGAAATGTTATGATATTTTAGTATCATAAAGAAATATCAAAGAAAAATAATTTGTATGGAAGGTCCCTGTGAATTAAAACACATTACTATTGTAGACATAGATATCAGACATTACATTCTGTAGGCATAGATACTGTCTCACAGGGAGCAGTGGCCTTGTTTTTCCAAGATGTCATGCCTCTGAAGCTCTAACTCCTTTCACACTTGCAAGATGATGCCAAAATAACTTGCCAAGTAATGCTCTCTGCAATTGTATCAGGTTTGGCTTTAAAAGTCAGGTCTTGCACATCTTGTTTCCTTGCTCCTTTTCTTGTTAAAAAATACCTCACGGAAAAAAAATAGCAAAGTCACTCCACTGAGTGCCAAGGGTCTTGAAAAATCAAATTCCTGCTCTTTTGGAGTTTGACGGGTCTTTAAGTATGGGGTCATAGCAGTACATAAATGAAGTCTGAGATATTACTGTCTGTTTATCCCAAACACTTTTTACCCAGCAGCTTTAGACCACTCTGATACTCTAATAAAAAACGTTGAATTCCATATAATTAACTCAATTAGGAACACTGAAAAACTGACAGTAATTGCTTTTTATGGGATAAGGATTTTTAATATTGGTTTTATGCATTATTCTTTAAAATCAAATTTAATAAGAATAAACAGAAATGTGATTAGAAAGCAATACAGGAATGGAAGAACAAAATAACCTCATAAATTATAAAGAACAGAACATTGTGATCTAGAAGCCTATTTGTCTACTAAAAGGTCTATCCGTATTGCTATACACATACCTTTGAATATTTTGCAATCACGGTTCAGTAATTAACCTTAGTACTTCTGCTTTCACTGGAGACACAAACCTCAGTTTCATCTTTCACTACATGTGCATTTGTAAGCCCCATAATTTCTGCCTAAAAACATCTGCCTGGTTTTATGCAAAATGCAGATTGGTCTGGAGGACCTTCTGTGTTATCGATAGCTCTTCAGCACCTTGCAGTAATAAAAAAAAATAATAATTAAGCCAGCTTTTTGAAAACTGCCAGCAGCATTATAAAGGATTTGAGACCCACTAATCTGCCTTGTTCCCAAGATCTGTAAATTTGGAAATGCTGTCATAAGTACTTCCTCAGTGTGTTGAAAAAAAAAGAAAAAAAAAAAGGAAAATTATTTAGGAAGATGCCTTTGCCAGTGAAGGGCTATAAAAAACATGCTGAGCAACAAGATGGCATAGAACTGAAATGTCCAATATTTTACTTTGACCTGCGAGTTGCTAATGGCCAAAGTTTCTCAAGCAAAGGAAGTGTCACTTCTCTCCTCTTGTCAGAAGTCCATGCTGTAGATATCTTCCATCAGATTAAAACAATTAAGTAATGTTAAAGGTTCCAGAAGACTTCATCATAAACCTCAGAATTCCCCTAAAACATATACATGTATATTTTGCTTATATAAAAAGCCTGTCTTTTTGACCAACAAACTTCTGTGATTCTCATTCCATTAAGCTTGCAGTTTAATTCTTCTGTTTCTGTACTACCATTTCCTTCCCTCCTGATTAGTCATTCAGAAGACTAATTAGAGCCCACCATTTACAGAACTACTCAAAAAATTAAAAGCTTGTGAAAACCCAGAAACTTGAAAATTATATTAAAAAGACTTGCAGATTATATTTATTTAAGTAAAATAGAGAAGCTTTCACAGAAAGGAGAGTGGTCTCTTTATTTTTTAAGCTAGGTTAATAAACAGACATCAACCCTCTGTTCAACATCACCTTTAGCAAGATTTTAGTTTATTTAAATTGAGGGAATAAAATAAGGAAATCAACTAATCGTTACACAGGGCAGCAGTGAATTTGAAACATGAAGTCTCTGCACACTCAGCTTTTCTTCCTAACCTGCATTTACTTTCTAAGAAAGCAGTCAGCTCCTCCTCTTTCTCCAGCTGTGTGCTTACCAGCTGGAAATCATTCTCACTCCCTGATTCCAGCTTATCTGCTCATCCTTTCCCTGCAGGTGCTTTCTTATGTCTTCAAAATGCCTCACCTCATACGCCAAAATTAACTTGGACAGATTTATTTCTCACGAGACCTCCCTCATTTCCATTACAACCGCACATACTGCATGATTACTGTGCATGCATACTCGTGTATCAGCCAACAGAGTAAAAGGCAGTAAAAGGCAGCTCTTGTTCAAGGAACCTTAAAAGGTTGAAAGGTGAATGATGGAAAGAAAAAAGCATCACCTGCTTTGTTTCAGCAGCAAAGGAGATGCTCAGGAGCATATTTAGTCTATGCTGTGTATGCCTAACCTGAACTGCCAGACAGTGAAAAGAAGTGACACAACACCAACCATAAGCAGTCTCAGTGCTCGGTACTGTCAGAAATCCTTCTAGAGGTTACACAGCAGCTCCCCGGCACAGCTGGGAATTAGCTAGACATCCAAAGTTAAAACCCAGTATCTCAATCACGAGACTTCTTTTTTCGTGGATGTGTTATATTTGCAAACTATTTCTTTCATCAGAGGAGAGTTTATCCCTCAACATGGTGCTTACACAGTGCTACAGTAAAACAGGGTTCATTAACAATAATAAAGGTAACCTTAAAATATCTTTATAAATACATGCTATGAAAGAAACGTTATTTGCACTGAATTTTGTAAGCACTGAGTTCTCCAATTGCTTCCTTTAGCCAAAAAGGGCTGTACTTTGTTCTTTGAACTCCACAGGAGTCAATACAGGGAAGCTCAACTACCTTTTCTTTTTCCACTTTCCTCTTTCACAACGTGCCACAAGAACTGGTAAGGCACCAGGTCTACCCCCTTTTTGGCTTTAATGTAAAGTCATGAAACTTGATCTAAAATACCCTTACCTTCATAAAAAAGACTCTCAAAATTATGTATGGGCAGGGGGGGACTCAACTGGTTCTCTCTTTGTAATTTGCAATCGGATACAGGAACTAGCAAAAGCTCAAGCTTTAAAAAACTACACAGGATTTTAACACTGAAATGGAGCTACCATCCAGCTGTGCAATCATGGCAATACTACTGCAGCAGGTAAAAAGCTGAGGAAAGGCACAGTTCATCAGAACAGCTGTATTGGATCAGACCAAGGGCTCCCTACCCTGTATCTTGCTTCACACGCTTCACCTATGGAAAAATCAGCATAGGGCAAGTCCATTCTGCTGTCACTTTCCTAGCCTCCAACCATTTCTACCACAAGTCATCCCCTGATCTTTACGTGGTTCGTATTCTCTTCTCTTTGTCTTCTTTGACTTCTCCCTGAAGTACTTGTTCAGTCTTCCATGTAAACTTCCTTGTCTCTCCCCCAGCCTCTGTCAAGGAATCCCAAGGTGTTTCTCACCTCCTGAATAAAGAGCCATCACCTTATGTTTGCTCTGAACTAGTGTCTGCATTTGACTGCCAAAAGTTTGGCAAAAACTGTGGTCAGACCCTACCCACTTCCAGCATGATTTGGTACTCCGCTGTTATATTTTCCTGAATTCTCTCTTTTCCAGACTAAAAAGTCTTCATATACTGAGCTGATCTCTCTTTAGAAGCCTTTTCAAGTTTTGAATATCTTCCTGAAGCTTGTCCAGTTCTAATGTAACCTGTTTGAAACAAGAGGGCCAGACCTGCACACAGGATTCAAGGCTTGGGAGCACCACAGAGGTACATAGCTGCACAGTGATCTCCTCTGCTTTATTCTCTACTTTTCTCCTAATGATTTTCTTTTCTTCACTGCTGCTGAGCACTGAGCTGATGCCTTCATGCAAGTAACTGTCATGACTCCAGAGCATCATTCTTGGGCTAACAGTCACATCATCTCCATCCATTGTGTGCATCACCAAATCTATCAAACATCAATATGCACCACACGCATATGTGTACTGGTATTTTTAGCCAGTTCTGTAAGAGTTATACATTTTATACATATTCATTTGAACAAACTACAAGCATTCTTAATTAAGCTTATTTAAATGTCAACCACAAAATAATAGAATTAATCCCTTCCAAGGCTAAAATTTTGCAACCACTGTAACAGAAACACCACCAGGCACTGGGAACTTCTTCTGGGGATTCTGTCTCTGTATATTTGGTCTCAGTTTAGACCCTATGTATGGGATAATTTTAACCTCTTACTGCTACAGACACAGCTTCATTATTACATTCAACTATGCAAATATTTCATTGTATAATAATTTGGAAGCATCACAGAATGATAGAGGATGGGAGGCACCTCTGGAGATTGCCTAGTCCAACCTGCTGCTTAGGGGGAACAAGAGCAGGTTACTCACAGTCCTGTTTAGTTGGGAATTGAGTATCTCCAAGGATGAAGACTCCACAACCTCTCCGAGGAACCTTTTCCTGTGTTTTAGCACCCTCACAGTGGAATTTTTTTTCTTATATTTGAAAAGAATTTCCTGTACTTCACTTCCATTGTCTCTTGTTCTCTCAGCGAGGAAAATCCGTCTCCATCTTCTTTACTCCCTCCCAAATAGAACGATAGAAGGAAATAGGATGAGATTTTGGAGGGAGCAAGTGGATACTATGAGACTTGGATTCAAGACCTAATGAACCCATCCCCTCTGCAACATAAGGGGTGATTTAAGGTAGGTAAGATTGTTTTTTTATCTTCAGCTACTGTTTTTTTGTTTGTTTGCTTTTTTGGGGGGAGGAAGATGATGCACAGAATGCTTTGCATACCCAAAACACAAAGCAGGCCAGTCTTGTACAAAGCACTTCTATTCCATTACACTAGAACAGGAGGGAAGCCCTAGCAGATTTTGGCCCAGCTGAGGGTACCCCTATATAGACATCACTGCTAAGTATGTTCCAAGTCTTTGTGCTGTCTCTTTTCTTAAAAATCACACTGAAGTTCACTTACTGTTGCATCAGCAAGTCTGGGTATTGGGGTGTGTGTGTAAAGGATGCATTTTTACCCTGAATATCAGTATTTTGTGCTGTTGCCATAGTCTTTGTGCCAGCTGTGCTGGCTAAACATTGTTTTTTCCTAGTTGGGTTAGGGAAGGGAAAATGTTGAAGACAAAACAGTTTGCAAAAAGTTTCCTTGTTAATGTTTGTTCACTCTCTGCCTTGTAATGTGAGGTAGCCCTGAGATTGCCCAGCCCTTGTCCTGTACCCTCTTCCCTCAAAACACAGCTGAGAATGATGTTGCTAATTGTTGAGGCTTAACCCCTTTTAGTGAGGTCACTAAGCATATCAAGCTTCTTTGACCTCAGCCCAGCATCTGTTAGATACAGACATCAACATTCACTTTTTTGCAGCTAAGATGTGGGAATACCTACCCTAAAGGTGCTATCTTGCTCTTGCAGCCTGTGCTGAGAGCCAGCCAAGCTGAAATCCAAAGAATATCCAGATGCGTGTTTGGACACACCAGCACTGATGCACTTCCTTGGGGTGGAAATACCTTCAATCCCTGTCTAGCTGACCACTTAGTTAAACCAAAATGCTGCAAATAACAGTAACAAGGCTCTTCGTCCAAGAAAAGATGAAACAAAGTACTGAGGGACTCCATTTATATATAAAAATCATTTCTCCTGTGATTTCAGCCGCCTGTCTCTCTCAGACAAGACATGCAAGTTCTTTTCTTGCACTGAAGCATAACACCGGATAAAGCGATCAGAGCTCAGCTGGATCCTATTTTCTATATAAATTTTGCTAGTCAACTGGGGATGATCCACTGGGAAGAAATGCAGAATTCTTCCGAAGATCTAATCACATCTGAGGCTTCAATCTTATAACATCTCTCAAAGGGCAATATCAAAACCTTAGCAGGAAATCATTTGAATGACTGGCAAATGAAATGAGCCATTAGATACTGTTTTTCTCTTTTCTTTTGGATAGGTGATAAAACCTAATGCACACAGGATATCAAGAAATGTACCAGAAGTTTGGTTTAATTTTACCCTGCTGTGAGCAATCCTGTTATTTCTTCTTATATCTGAATTAGAGAAGCCATTCTCGAGTACTTAAGCCAGCCCACTCCTTGAAGATGAACTACTACATAGGTTATAACCTATCTGAGTCTGAGTAGTTTTATTTTACTTTTTTAATAAGTTCTTAAAAAGACATATATTTGCAGTACAAGCTATAGTGCAGATTCTTAAAATCTGCTGCAGGATTTTCTATCGGTTTGTTGTCTCAACCTGTTAAATATAGTGTTATGAATGTCATGAAATACTAAATAAACATGTGTTTACATGACAGAAAGTCTGTTACTAAATGTCTTAGTATATCAGGTCAACCAAACAATTATTCCCAACCCTGAATGGGCCAGAAAATCTTGAAAATGTTACTATATAATACTACATTTATAAATATTTTCCAGAACAAAGAACCAGTGGTTTAACATGATTTACATCTCACAGTTCCTCATATCACTGTAAGGAAACGTTTTTAGTTGTACTTTACTGAAAAAAAAGTTATTTTGCCAATTCTTTTAACTATGAGCTGCCCTTAGATATCTGAACGTTTGATTCCTTTAGTTACCAGCCATGACCTGCACATAGCAATGCATGGATGCACCATCACCACTTCAGCAACACAAAATGGCACAGAAGCAATAAAGCCCTCTGCATGCAGAAATGGCACATGGTTGCACATATGTCTTGAGAGGTATGGGAGGCTTTTAAAGTATTATTGTTAAACTAGTTTTTTGGATTAATGAAATGCTACTTTATTTGGAAACTACACTGAGAAAATTTCATTTCCATGCTCATTAATAATGGGGCACAATTAGCATAATCTCTTCAACCCATTACAAAAAAATGCAAACATCAAATAAGAGAAGTTATAAAAACTTCTACCTTTAGATATATATTATTCTGTTTTAAACCCATCAGAGCTAAGCTTGAGAGACAGTCAGCTAACACAGTAAAAGTGAAATCCTGGAGGCAAAGCCCTGTGCTGTCAGGCTGGCACCAGCCACTTGGCAGAGCACAGTAAAGCATCTCAGATTCCTCTTTGAAACCATGTGTCCATGGCATTTTCCTTGAGGAAACGGCACTTACAGAGCCCACAGTGAATAAGGGAATGTTAAACTGATGGGAAGGACTGGTCCTACAACTTGCTTCTTGCAATGACAAGCACAAATTGCCACTGATGTATTGTCATTGCCTGGTACAGGAGGAGGCTTCTCAGACACTCTAGGTGTGCTAGCTACCAGCAATGGCCCACTAAAATCATCACAGCAGCCACTTCAGCAAAACTCCAGCTACCAATAATCACCAAAACTCCTCTTCTCCCCCAATCTACCCTTTCAACACTAAAAAATCTGTCAACAGCCCTATATAAACTCTCCTCCTGAGTGAGTTCACCTTGCCCAACACCTACAGAACAAAACCATGCCTATCTGGCTTCATAGTCCTGGGCTCTCTCCCCCAGCAGAGAAGCTTTCTCTCATAATCAATTAGAACAGCACAAGTCAAATTTTTCCAGTTTCAGGTAAGTCACAGATCCAAGCAGCTCTCCATTGTTTATCAGCTTCGACAGAGAAAGGTTCCCCTCAAACTACTAGAAACACAATCATGCTTTGCATAAAGCACTATCCGAATTTTACTCTCAGAGATGGTCAAGCATTTTCAATCCAAACTTGTTAAAGATAGCATATTGAAATCTTAAGAGGAAAAAAAAAAAAAAAACAACAATCAAACAAAAAACCCCACAACATTAAAATGTACTAAAAAGTCCAAATGCTGAAAGTAGGAGGAAGTGTGTGTGCATGTATATACAAATAAAATTTAGTACTTCATGCAAGTCACAGTGACCAGTAGAGTTTTCCCATGTGTTCATCTCTTTTCCCAGTTAGCATTGCCCAGGACTGTATCTAGCATGATGGAAGTGCTTTCCCTCTCCAGGGGAGAGACCATAACCTCTTACTGCAAATACACTGTACATCGGGAACCCAGCCAGGAGAAGATAAAGAAAGCTGGAGACATACAAATCCTAATAGGCAATGGGGACAGCATTTGCAAGTGATATTTTTGGCTTTCAGACAGTATTTTTGGCAAGATGAATTCTTGGAAAAACAAACAATATTTTGTATGGAAAAGATAAATCAACTTTATAAAAACTGAAGGGGGAAGGAGGGCATCTATTAATTTACCAAGCTGTTCTAATGTGTACATTTCTCAAGGAAAAAAATAGCTTTAAAAAGTAACGGGGAATATTATTTCATTCCCTGCTCATTGCTTTGAATTTGCTGCCCGTTTGTAAAACCTGCTGAAGGCTCTGCATGCCTGAAAGCCTGCCTGTTTTTTTTTGTTGTTGTTGTTTTTTTCCATCTGTTTCTCATTATCTAATAAAAGATATTACCTCTCCGTACAAAACTTGCCTCTCATGGAATATTATTCTGTTATCATGTACATTGGACTAATCTGGTACAAATGTCACAAACTATATAAATAAAAAGCATCATGATATCCTTTTTTAAGCAAGCTCTGACACTTTATCTCTATTCTTACCAAGATGTAGTTTAAATAAAGAAAAAGAGGAAGAACAAGACCTCAGCTGAGCTGCAGAAATGTGGGTTATAATGTCAGTGAAACAAAATACAAGCTGCACCCTGCCTATCAGCTGCTGCACTTCATACCAACACACCATTTATTACTGTCATGACACACTCTGTGCCACACATCCCAGTGCACAACATAGCAATCCCATTCACATTTCGGCTAAGTGAATTCCCTCCTACAGATTCTCCTTGAAGCATATTAGTTAATAATTAGATAATTGAGTCATTTGTCTCATTACAAAATGCCATGTTCAGCATGTAATGTGCCATTTCACATTTTATTCATGATTCAGAAATGCTAGAAATTTACCTTGCAGCTTCTCAAACTTTATTATAGAGTATTTACGACATTTCTGCCTTGCCTTCTTTTGAAATTTCAAAGCCTGATTAAGAGATAAAAATCAGGTTTTAGTTATAAAAGAATTTAGATCACTGATGCTCACAGAAGGATGCTCTTTTGTGAACAAATGGATTGCACTGGCAGTCTCACTCCATTCCCATTAGGAATGTGTCCCCACAGAGGTGCCTGCTTGAGGCACACAGAGGTTCACACAACTTGAGGTTCACAGCCCAGTATAGAGCTCTGCTAAACACGTATTTTTGTGTGTGGATTAAGCTCATATAAAACGTGTAGCCATAAAGGTATCTTGTAGGTACCTTGTAGGTATCATAAAGGTACCTTGTTAGGTAAATGTTTCTACTCTGTTTACAGCAGAAGCCAAAATATCTGTTGTGACAAGCATGGAAACTGCTGCTGGCCCAGTGTCATGACATGATGCTTTCAGTGCATATTCAGAGGTTTGGTTGCTCTTTCCTTGAAGGAAAATGGGTAAGGGACATTTCTGAGGCTGTCACACACTCATTTTTTCCATATAAATCTGATTTCTGCAGCTGATAATTATATAGTTGGTTGGTGACTGTTTTTTTAATAGTCTTTACGACAGATCTCCTGGGGAGGCCTGGGACAGAGAAGAGCTGCGCTTGCAAGATGCTCCTCAAAAAGTGTTGTATCACAGACTGGCTGCAATGCTTCACAGAAAGAAAGGAAAGAGAAACAAAACAAAACAAAACACAAATTCTCCAACTAGTGCAAGTCAAAGTTCTGGAAGGAGCAACAGGAAAGTGTGTGTGGCCTGTGAATGGAAAGCTGGGTTGCCAGGGGCTGTAGGGAACTGATGCAGAATTGGCCTCATCTGAAGAAGACTATCACTGATGATAATGCAGTTTGAGGAGATTTTGCAACTGATAATTGCAGTTTTTATGTGGTCAGAAGTTTTGGGTGAGGACACACAACTGGTCAAAAGTGGGGTAAATATACTTACAGAGTGAAAAAGAAAAAAAAGTAATAAAGGAGAACATTAATATCATTCCAACAGAGAGTTATACAATATTTTGTATGTAAATAGGATGAAAATGTAACTTAGATATTACTTGATCATGGTAACATTTGCAATATTATCACAGATTTTACTGAGAACCACAACTGTCTTATACTAAGCGTAGAACAAATTCAGAACAAATGATGTTCCCTCTCTCTTCCCATCCAAGTGTTAGCTAAGGCACTAACAGAAATAAGCAGATAGGTAAGAGAGGCCAAGGAATAAAAGGCAGCATAATAGGAAGTCATCTCAATAGCCCAGGAACCACCAGCTGTTGGCAGTCTTTACAGCACAGGAGTGCTGAACTTCAAATCATACCACAGCTCACATGAATAATGACAATGCTGCTGAACGGTGAGACTAATTCTGTATTTAAAAAGACTGTTAAAAGTGGAGAAGGTGTATAAAGAGCCAAATGAATCCAAGGTCTCAAAACTTGAACCTTGCATAATAGATTGACTAAATGGACAGCTCAGAGGTACAATGCTCATTTTCTGTATTTGCACCAAAAGGGGCAACAACAAAAACAACAACATATTTTCCAGTGGTGGTGGTTCTTATCCTGAAAAGAAGGAGGGAAATAAATAAAATATTATTTTAAAAAAGACAGAACACTGAATTTCGGAAACCACTCAATTTCGGGAACCATCACAAAGCTGAACTTTGTTCACAGAAAGGTCCTATGTTCATCCAAAGGTTGAAGCTGAAAAAAATCTGCTGAGTAATTAAATGCCAAGTTTTATTTCTGGCTTATATGAGCTTCTGCACAGAAAATACTATAAATTACTATAAAATTCTAAAACATCACACAGGAGTTGGGAGCACATATAAGTAACTGTCCCTGATCATGAAGTCTATAAACATCAACAGTTCCTATAGCAGCCATTCCTATCCTTTTAATGTTCCCAATCTGAAATACTCTCTTTCTATTTCACTACAGCACTTTCACAATCTGTTAAGAAAGGATCCCAGAAAGTAACCCTTTAAATCTACCTTTAAGATATTTTAAATAACACATGTTACTAACTATTGTGATAACTCACAATTTCAAGACTGATTTGGGTCTGCATTTTTCTTCTGTCCGAGGGAGAAGTTTCACTGAACTGGGAACAAAACATTAAGTTGTTTTGGAAGGGATTCCTCACCAAAACTTGAGTGACGTCCAGGCAAGCAGATTACTGCCCCCAGGGAAGCGCAGGCATGGATGTAGAGCTGGCATTTTGTTGTGAACTCTCCCACACTCTGGAAACCATTACACACCTGTTAAATGTGCTCATACAAAGGAACCAGAAAGTCCAGCTAGACTTCGCTTATTAACTGCAGCCATGTTCTTCTGCACAGAAACTGCCACAAGAAAGGGACTTCCCTAGGCATCAGGACAAAAATTAGCAGAAAAACAGGGAATGGGCAACTCCAGAATGGCAACTTTGTATTCTTAACTAGTCAAAGACAACATATAAACAGTGATTACAAAAACAGAAATTTGCTTAGAAGCCCACTCAAATGGGCTCCATATGTCCTGGAGCCTTTCTATTTTGTGATTCTATTTTTAGGTAGAGAGAGGTTTTTATCTGTTTTCACTACATTCATTTAGATGCCAGCAGCTGCTACACACTAGCGTGCATCCCAGCCTTCATTCCTGTAGTGCATAAGGGTACTTAAAACATCTGAAGCATGGCAAGGAAACATTCAAACTTTGTATTTTTGGATCAGCTCCTAACTACAGCAATATCCAGGCATCCTGTGTATATTATGTCAAAACATAAAAGTAACTTATACCATTCAGACATGTCATTTTCCATAATCATTACACAATTAAACAGAAGCTGAGATATACAAAAAGGCAGATTACACAAAACAGGATGCTTGAATAAAGTAGAAGTTTTCCTTCAAGGGAAACTTCTGGCCTAACAATTTTGATTTTTTCCCCTGCAGAGGTAAAAACTCATGAACTGCTCAACTCAGAGTTGACTCAAGTTATACCAGTTTTGGTACTAAGTCAGCTGGGGTTCAACTAATGTCAAACAATCCAACTCTGAAGTCAAAAATTCAGACATGTTCATCCTCAGCATTAATTCTTTACTCAGAGGAAAGGGTCTTTCAGCATCAAGCCAGTGAACCAAGTGTTATCCTCCTTCTCCATTCTCTTAATCCTGCCTTTAATGAGCTTGTTTACAGTCATAAATTTAAAAAAAAAAAAGAAAAAGTTAATAGTAATAAAGAATAAAACTAGTATTCCTTATGGCATGCTCTGGCTCATTATATTAAGGTATTTTAATCTCGCAGTAATGTAACAGTATTGCTTTTATTACTAACGTCAAATTATATAAAAAGAAACACAATTAAACCTTTTTAGCACTCAATTCTGATACCTTCCTCAGAAGCGTATATAAGATTTACTGGGAAGATAAGAATCAGTAGTTGTGAAGTTTAGCAGCGGAAAAATAACATCTATTCAATCCCTGCCATCGGCATCCAAAACCACATTTGGATTTTGCTGGAACAACCACCAGTACCTCATCATTAACACCTTTACTGCCAGGAATTTTCATGGAATAACTAAATGCAACAAAATCCACATTACTATGAAATGAAAGAGGCCCAAATCAAACAGAGCTTGAGGTAATAGAAAAAGAGTTGAGCAATAGCTCACTATAAGTGACTAGATAGCTTTAGAGAAACTTGGTAGTAATTATCATGATCCTGGGACAGCCTTGTCACATCCTGCAGGCATACTTTGTAGTCATATTACTCCTCCTTGTCATCTTCTGCTTCACACTCCTCCAGTCTGAATCAAGATCCACTGAGAATACAGTTGATACCGACTGAATGATCCACTACTTCAATATCTCTAAAATCATCCCCTGGGTTACTGAAAATAAAATACTGTTTCTTTGCTAGCTCCTATACCTGCTGATAAATCCCTGCTAAGTGCAGCAATGCAGAGTTTTGGGAAGCTTCAGATCTTCTCTATATTAGGAGTGGCAAAAACTTAACAGGGTCATGAAGATTGTCCTCAAAGATTTGACTCCCTGGCCAGGCAGTTTAGGTCATTGCTCCTTCGGACACTTAAAAGGCATGTTTATTTTTCTTCTGGAGAGCATTCAAAAAATCCTTACTCCATCTCCAGAACGTCAAACAACTGCATTAAAAATTATGTCTGTTTAAAAACAAAAAGGTTGTGTTCTGTACTCAGGTTTTAGTCCACAGGGAGTTAAACAAGAGCCATGTTTTCATACATTTGCCATGTTCTGTAAAAACAGTTTTGTTGTTTTTAACTGAAAAATGTTTTTTCCTGAAACTTCCTGCTCCAAATCTGAACCTTCCAGAAAAAGAACTGTGACAATATCTGGCAAAAATTCCTATCAAACCACATCACATTCAAAATAAGATGGTCAGTACCCCAAGGACCTCCTGACCACATATATCCTCATCTCCAGCAGGAAGAGCCAAGCAAAGATGTATTTTCTGATGAAACCAAGAGTTTTCTACATAAATGCTTTGGTATGCTAAAATATACCTGTTCTGGTTCTAGTTAAGCACCTCTGGCTGCCACAATATGGCGTATATATCTATGGGACAAAAGTCTCAGATTTAATGTGTGACATTAACGTGCAATTATGATGCCCTCATAAAAAATACCATGTTGCTCAGAGTGGTGGACAGGCCTTGCAAACACCTCTAGGATCACACACAACTGAAGAGCAGGCTGATGTCACTACAAGATAAAAAAATACTGTAGAGCACAGAGCAGCAGCAGTGTTTTAAACACAATCCCCCATCAATTTGTACCAGCACACCCTGCAGCATAACAGCGGTGTTTTATGGCCTTAAAGCACACAGTTCACCTCAACACCTCTGAGTGCTGTCTACTTGTTTTCCACAAAAACATGCTGCATGGCTTCAGAAGTCTGTTGTTTCAACATCATCAATATTACTTTCTGTCTAGCACCCTGAAGTTTGTCTAGTGAATGAGGCACATTGTCTTGATACACCGCTGTGTTTTTTCCACTGCTGCTGAGCGGCTGGACACATCAGGCATGGTCCACGGTTTCTCTTTTTCCCTCTGGAGATGCCAGATGGAATGTCAATTTCAGACTAAACAAGCAGTGGTACTTGAGGCAGCAGCAAGGACGGAGGAAGCACAAGCCTGATAGGTGACAACACCGAGGACAAACAAGACAGTAAGCAGGGAAAAAAAAACTTTCAAGAAATCCTTCTGTAAATATCAAGCCAGCTAATTTTTCAAAGCTAAAGGAGACAACAGAGACATGAGAGAAGCAGAAAAGAAAAGGTGTTTAAGGGGAAGTTAATAGCAAAATCAGATGTTTATCTCATCTCTGGATCTCACTGGTTTGATCCACACACAAGCCCTTGCAGGGCTCTCAGTGATCATTTCGGGTTTAGGCTCCCATCTGCCAGCTCACCAGCGGAAACTGCCAGGCAGCTGCACAGTAAGACACACTGGCGTAGCTCAGAGGAAGAGCTAGCCCAAGCTGCACGGCTTCAGTTTTGCAATTACTGGAGATCAGCCACTGGAAACCCACTGTAAATTGAGTGCCTAAGTCCTAACAGGCTACCTGAGCGGTCCACAGCCGCAGGTTTTACCTCTGCAGTACCAGATAATTGTGTTACTAGCATGAGCCACCACAATGCCGTAATATGTTTTGTTAATACAACAGGCTCTGACTTAATTAATCATGTATCTGTAAGAGTAATAATTACATTATTATGAAACATTCTTTAGTGGGTTTGTAGGAGCTGTACCACTATGCTCAATACCTGTTGCACATGGTGAAAATTGGAAAAATCATGTCAGGAACCTTTAGGTGGGAAAAAATCACAACTAACCATCAATTAACTAATTATCTCTAAAGTAGAGATGCATATCTAGTCTCTCTTTACAATCAAAGAAGAGAAAAAGGCATGCTTGGGGCCTGGTCTGTCTCATCCTAAAAAAGACACAGCAATAGGTCAGAAGTCTACATAGGGAAGTTGTTCAGGTGAAAGTACCTACATAGGCATCTAAATGCACGTTACAGGAATACCAGTGCCTGTGTGTCTCTGTTTTCTGTAATGAACATGAAAGCTAAGCACAATACAGTTACCATTACCACCATAACACAGATGAGAAATGAAACAGCTCAGATCTGTATTGGAAATTTATCTCAAGAATGCTGCTGCCTATATAGTGGGATGAAATGTTGTGCCTTCATTTAAATCGCTCTTAATAAGGGCAGGTTCTCAGCTCTTCTAAACTCAGAGAGCACCATTTTATTTTGACAAAGCAAGAAATACATCACTTAGGGGTCTGGATTACTCTCAGTTTTGCAAAAGACTCAGAGCTATAATTTCTGAGGTTTCTTCCTCTCTTCCCTACTTCTGTCCCACATTTTGTGATATTCAAATTATTGCTTTCAAAAGCAAATAGTTATACTATCTGAAAATCTACTAAATACCTGTTCCTGTGGGGAAAAAAAAAAAATTCTAAAGTGGCTGCTTTCTTTCAGAAGCCACTTCTTGCAAGCTATTGGATATCTACAATTTTATGCATTGGGATATGGACAATAAATGATTTTCCCTTAACAGCAACTTCTCATCAGTAGTTGACAATTCGATTACCTCTTATCTTTCTTCTTGACGTGCAGTTGCTTTCCCAACCTATAAAACAAAGTCACTAAGGCCACAAGGTATTCTATTCAATTTTCAAAACATGAGATTCAGTGTCAGAGACTTGACCTGAAACATAACTCGCAGAATTGGTTTGCCAGCAGTTTGTATCCTCAGCTCAGGTCCTTATGGCTAATGGAAGGAAATTGTTCCTCCTTGACATCTCCGAGGTGCAGGCAGCAGAAGCTAAAGCCAGCAAGAGGAGCAACATCTCAAGCAAACCAGTCCTCTGCATTTCACAGCATATCTGCACTCTTCTTGCATCCCTTTAATTTAGGCTTGTAATTGAGTTCTCTGAAATAAATTGCTAACTCTCTTTGGTGTCAGGCATAAACTGTCAGGAATGTGAAAATGTGATACAAAAGAGAATCTGAATAAATAGGATAAAGGCTGAGAGAATAGGTTGTGAGAGGAGCTTAAATGACAGCATACTGCATGAAAACTCCCCCAGACCAATATCATGTCTCCAGGAGAGGCCATTAGAGCATACTTAAGAAAGATTATAAGGAATGTGGCAAATATAATAATCCTTCCTCAGTATCCTCCTCATACAGCCAGAGAATTAGAGACCATTAGCTGTCACAGGGCTTAAGGGAATGAGTGAGAAGAGGGCTCCATGGTACAGATGCAGGGTAAATGGCTGGGTAAACAGCCTGATTTCCAACAGTATGTTTGACCCAGGAAGAGATGTCTTTGTGTAGCCAAACTACAACAAATGGTCTCTGTAACATAACAGTGTCCTAAATCTTACACAATCCTACCTAAGGCAGACCTGCTTCATAATGGAGAATGTAGATACTGAGTCGGAAGAAATATCTTTAAATACTATTAAAGAGCAATTTACACCACAGAGGCAAAAAGCTTTCAAAGATGCCATTTTATTTGGAAAACCCATTTAGCACTTCTCCACCCTACTTGTTCCAGTAGCCTACTGTCCTCTCCCAGATAGGAATGGTGTGTAATAACAGCATATTGGGGCAGAACCAGGGATAATCAGGCCCATATCCTGCCTCTTTCTTGCCAACATCCTACATTTTATGGAAGAACAGAAAATCAGGGTAATTATGGATTATACTTGCACATGGCATTACCCTCTCAACCCTTGCCTATTAAAGTTTCAGAGACTTCCACAACCAAGGAAGGACTTGAACCAGCAAGTTGAACTTGGACGTTCATGGACTTATTCTCCTTGAATTGCTCTAAGTCCTTTTAGCGTGACAAACTAGTTTGACTCTGTTCCACAAAAACATGAGCTGACACAAATTAACATAGAAAACATTTCTTCCTAAGAAACGAACAAGATGGTGTTGTGTATTTATTTTCCTTACAAGGAAATGCTATGCTAAGCAAGAAGAAAGTCAGCTGCCAAGCAATGATGACAACTATCACTTGAGCATAGAACTGTGACAGGGAGCAGGAAATTACCATTTTGCTCTGCAGGGAATCCTGGTTTACACCCCTGGTCTGGAGGACATTCAGAGACCAATGGAAGAACATGGAAGAACATGAAAGCAACCTATAATCTCACTGTACCGTGGGCGTTAATTAACCTGGCAGCCATCCAAACTGCTGGCATTAAAATCCTCTTATCTGAGAGCTGCACATTTCAGCATTTCTGCAGTCTCTACTGTGCACAGAGACATTGTACAGCAGCAGCGGGCTACCAAGAAATAAGAAAAAGAGGCAGAAACCGAGGAACACTGCAAAGTATTTAGTTGTGATCAGAACATCTGTTAGTAGTTGGAGAAACATGCTATCTCAAGAAATGCACAACTAAATAAAGCAGGGGTTGCATCAAGAATGTAATAAGAACAACTTTGAGAAAACAAGCATAAATGATCTCTAGTGAGAGTATGTTGCAATCAAGGTAAAATCGTGCTGAAGCCAGAAAGTTCAAATAAAGATACTTGTCTCTGAAAAGGAATTGTTTTTCTACATACCTGTCCAGTCTCCTACTACTTTAAGGTGGACCCCAAACGTTGCTTTGGTATCTGTAGGGCACTAAAAATATTAAATATATTAAGGACCACTTCTGAGTAACAAGAAAGTAATAAAATGCATTCAAAATACAGTTGTTAAGACAGAACCTGGTGTAAACAGGTCAATCCTGAGGAGCCATACCAGCAGCTATACCCTTTAGAAAGCAAGTCTAGCATTAGTTCTGTTCATGAAGCCAAGCATGGCTACTTTCCACTTGCTTTTAACCCTTTCTTCTGGTCAAGGGAGTTTGGGATGGATTCGTCTGGGGGTATGATTTGGAACGACCACTTCACCAAGCATTACTCAACAACGGTTTCAACGGAGGATGCAGCAGTACGGAAGTACTGCCCCCTCCTACCAACCTTTCATTCAAAATTCATTCAAAAATCAGGAACTGCCCCATCATCCATAAACCATTGAAAAAAACACATTTCCTTTAAGACACTTCTGCTTCTTGAGTGTCAGGGCTCATAATTCCAAGTTATGTGATCATTCTCACAACTGTTGTTTTCTTCTAAATTAATACCAAGATTTTGCTGCCCTTCCCAGGATCTTAGAGTTCAAAAAGGCAAAACACCATATTGCATGGCATACTATGAAACTGCTTTGCTGCCACTATTCTCTCACTCTGCACCTATGCCCTCACCTTGGTGCTATTTAGTTGTGACTATCAATAAATGAATTGTTATTTACAGTCTTATCCACACCATGATACCTAAAACCCTCCAGTCAAGCCATGTCAAAGGTCTGAAGAGCCTTCTCAGATTCATTCCTTATTAAACCCCAGGAGACTTCTACCTCACTGGCTAGACAGCTTTTGCAGGTACACTGAATGGTTTCACACACAAACAGGACAAGCAGCTACTCCTTGAACAAAGATTCTTGACTTTCCTTCTATAAACCAACGTGAATTGGTTTCCCTTTGTCAAAAAATATTACTACTGCATTTTGATGCCTTTCTTAGAACCAACCTTTTAATGACTGATCTAAAGTCCATCATGAATCCAACACCCAACCAATGACATATCTGTTTCTGTTTTTCTCCTCCTACAGACAAATATGAATGCTGAAGAGAGGGATGAGATTCTAGGAACACAACTACATTTTAAACAAAGGAGGCTCCAGGAGTGAACCGAAGCCTCAATCATCCACCATGCTTGAGAGAACATTTCTTGGCTCTGGTCTGGACCATTCCCACGAGCTTTCTCAAGATAATCTCTTGTGGAGTGTGAAACCACTGGCCTCAGGGCTGAGGATCCATTCCTATCCCTCCTTATTTAGTCGTAAAGAAACAGATAAAAGTTTAGTATTCACTACATCTTGGCAAACCTAGAAGGATTACAATGTCCCAGCTAGTCACTTCATTTTTATGAAGGAGAAGAGCATTCATGTTAAGAGTACTGATCACTACACAGACTCATGTAATTCCTCGTTATGTTTCAAATTTTCCTACAAAATGTTGGTACAGATACTTATTTCAGCCAGTCTTAGCCTTCAAAAATAAGGCATTAAGGGAGGGATTCAGGAAAACTCCATATAACAAGGCCTATGTTCTTTGTGGCTGGTTACACTGTCCTCCAGAACAAAAATATATGGAGCAATTCTCAGCATGAAAGTAGATATGCTGCCTCTCTGCTAGAAAGAAGTATTCTAGCTGCAAAAACATCTGTTCTCCTGGGGATCTCTGTAACAGCCTTTAGCAGAGTTTATTTTTCAGTCTGGGTTGTCCTATCGTTCCCTGCGTTTCGCAGGAGACTAAGTGATTTTCTTAGTCCGACCATGAAAAATCCCAGGTCAGCACATCTTCTATAAAGCTGTCTGTCATTCCCTCCTGCCATTACAGTTAATGGCAGGATACCCCTTGACTCAAGTTGGATAGGTTCAAACCTATTATCCTTTACACTACCCTTGGGACTAACTCTTTTCTGCACTACTTTGAAAAATTATCCAATAAAAAAAAAAGAGAGATTTATTTCTCTTTAGCCTCTAGGAAGCCTATTCTGATATTTATAACTGGTTATGAGGGTTCCTCGGAGAGTTCTGGAAAAATCTTATTGTGCTACTAAATCTTACCCGAGGAAACACCCATCACCAAGGCAACACAGTGTGAAATTCCCCATGTCCAAGAGAAAGAAAAATTGGAGATGGTCCAGCAGAGGGCCACCACAATTATTAGGTTGGAGAACCTGACATACACAGAGAGGTTCAAGAACATGTGTGTTTAGCCCCAAAAATGAAGGCTCAGAGCAATACTCAGAGTGATCACTGCCTTCCAAAATCTAAAATGAAGCTATAAAGATGGAGATGCTCTCTTCACCACCATGTGTGATGGCAGGACAAGGGACAAAACTGTTTCGGGGAAACTCATTCTGTATATAATTAAAATATTCTTCACTGTGAGAACAAGTAAGCATTAGAATAGCTATTCCAGAGAAAAGGAAGAATTTTTCTTGCTAATTCAGCTTCACAGATCCCTGGATAACCTAACCGAAGACCCTTGCACCAGAAGGTTGGGCCTCATGACCTGCAGAGGCCCCATACAGCTTAAGACTGCTACAATTTGAAATTTTGTAATTTGAACTTTTAAATTTTTATCTACAATTTTATGCACAGAACACTTATTTTATGTCTCTCGTCTCCATAAACACAGTAAGTCTCCCAACTGTAGCTTTTTCCAAACCATTAAAGAAGATTAAGAAAAATATTCAGACAGCTTTTCAGAAGTTGAATGGTAAGATCAAGTTAACTTTCATATGTCATTGACAGGCCATTGAGAATGTGAAATTAGGTGCAAGGAAATTTTCTTCATGGAAGCACAGAATCATGGAATTGCTGAGACTAGAAAGCACCTCTGGAGACTGGTTAGTTCAATCCCCCTGCTCAAGCATGGTCAGTGAGAGACAGTTATCCAGGGCAATGCTCAGTCGTGTGTTGATTATCTCCAAGGAAGGAGCCTCCACAGCCCTTCTGGGCTATATGTGTCAGTGTTCAACCTCCCTCACATTAAAAGTCTTCTTATGTCCAGATGGAACCTCTTGTATTTCAGTTTGTGCCCACTGTCTCATCCTGTCTCTGTACACTGAGTCTGTCTCTGCTTTCTTTACGCCCCAGTCAGGGAGCCCCAGCTCTTTCAGCCTCTCCTCATAGGAGAGATGCTGCAGTCCCTTGATCATCTTCATGTTTGTGCTCCCCTCTGTCCATGTCTCTCTTGTACTGGGGAGCCCAGAAGTGGACACTCCAGGTGTGTCTCAGCAGTGCTGAGCAGAAAGCAAGGATCAACTTTCTTGTCCTGCTGGCAATGCTCTGCCTAACACAGCCAGGCCTTGTTTGGTGCAAGGGCACATTGCTGGCTCACGTTCAACTTGGTGTCCACCACGACCCCCAGGTTCTTCTCTCCTGAGCTGCTTTCCAGCTGTCAGCTCCTATCATGTACCTGGGTTTATTCCCCAGGGTGCCAGGAGCACGACTTGTTTTCAGCCTACCTCCCCATCTATTCATTTAGTCCATGCTTCACCAATCTCTCTATAAGGATCAGCGTCAAAAACCTTGAGAATTATTATGCCCATTTCACATACCTAAGTCTCTGATCACCTATTCCATTTGATTTGCAATATTTCATCTTAAAAACACTGCACAGCTAAACACTGCTTCATGATCCTTATTACTGTCAGCTCATACAGGCATTTAAACTGACATCTATTTATGTTCAATAAAGTAAAAGTCAAGCACAAGCTGAAGTGCCCTCTTGAATTAGAAATCAAGAGAATAAGTACACGAGCCCTGGTAAAATAAAGGCTATTGAGGTGGCCTCAGCAAAATGCATGACGTCCTCTCTGCAGCTGTGAACAAGAACAGTAAAATTGCTTTTAAAATGTGTTTTGGCAAACAGTGCTTGGATTTCCCCCAGCTCCTTTTAGTCTGAAGAGTCCTAAAAACAAGCTAGTGACTACTAACAAAACTGTGGCAGGAGTTGCATGCAGCCCCTTATCATCTCCTTATTTCCCAGCACACCAAGAGAAGATTATTAAGATTAGCCAATCCTGAAATAAAAACTGTTTTCCAAACTGGAAAACTGTCTGTAGTAAGAAAGAACACTGGACACTATTAAACAAAATGTCACAAGTTTTTCAGTAGTTCTTTCTGCACTTTGGAGAGCACTGCTCTGTGCACTTTCTGCACCATAATCAACCTCATTTGATGCACTCATTTGATTAAAATGACACAATACACAAATTAACTGCAGCAGATAGGTATAATTATGTGAAGCTCTGTTAATTTTATTCTAACCTCAAGCTATCCGTATCTTCAAAAAGTGAAAGATTTTACAGGTAGGAACGTCTATGCTAATCAGGTTATCTACACCAGCATTTGGCCAGCCTCCAAAAATAATGAAGACCAAAGGAATTCTGATAAATTTAATAGAACTGTGCAGATTTACACCCCTGGAGAAAACAAACTATGCTCTTAGCATAATACGTTGGTAGATTTTCACAGAGCTGTTAATCACAAGTGAGAAAGTTTATAATACATATTTTTATTGTAGTTTTTGCATGTATTTTCAGTCAGAGCAGTGAAAATAGTACTTTGTACATAGAAAAAAACACATATGGAATACAGATTATTTTGTATCTTGACAAAAAAAACCTTTAAATATATTTTCTTCCTATTTTTTTCCCCAAGCTAACTGTAATACAAATGCAAATTATCACATAGGGAATTAGCAACAGTCCCTGGAGAACTTTATGCTTATAAATCAGCAGATGAATTACACTTACCAGTGGTTGTAACTCTACTATTTATGTCTATACTGAGATAAACTATAGATGATAATTTTAATTAATAATCTTAATAATTTAAGTAATGAATGTTTAACTCAGTACTAGATTAATACATACTTGAAATGTATTTTATCAGCTTTAAAGACTGAACACAATTCTCTGCTGTCCTCTATGCCTTGTTTTTATGTGAATATATAAAGTGAGTGAACTAATCACTATGAGATCATAGTGGTAATACTTTACACCAACTTTATATTGGTATAAAAGTCTCCTGGAGGTGATGAGAAATGGAGAAATCTGTGCATATGAGAGCACGACATATAGCAAATGAAAACTATGTTGTCGGCATCCGTGTTTCCAGCTTAGAACACCCCAAATATTCATCACCACTGGTATCCATTCCCAGTCAAGAATCCGGTCCACAACAATAAACAGAACGCATCTTATTGAAATATTAATGACATTAAAAAATACTGGAGTATTTTAAACACTTTTTTAAAACACTTTTTTTAGACCTTGGGGTGTAGGAGAGTCAACAGCAAGCTAGCAAGAAAAAAGAAATAATAATAATTCCAGAAACTTTCTAGCTCTTTTCTACCTTTGTCCATATGAATTGTGAAGAGATGTTTTTTTTTTTTTATTACAGTGCTGTCATGGACACACCAGAATAACACTGGAAAATATCTATTATCAGGAAAAAGGAGAAGAGGGAAGGGGAGAGAAGAAGAGCAGAAGGAAAGGGAGAAGAGGAGAGATCCAAGCTATGTACCTCCATGCAGCTGTGTGAATAAAGTTCCTTACAAGTTCCTGCACAGCTGCACATTTATCTACAGGCTGGGCAATGCTGGAGATACTGCACTCAAACTGATGCACCACAGCAAACATCAACTTCTGTCTTCAGTGCTGTAGCACTGGTGGCCTGAATTGTGCCCAAAGATTTTAAGATCTGTGCCACTGCTAGAAGAGCAAAGAAAAACCTCATCTTCTCCAGTGTCAAGAACTATAAAGATCACTGCAGAATTTGTTCAAACAAAGGGAAAGCCCTTCAAAGGAGGCTTTCACTTTGGGGAAAAAACAAACAAACAAACAAACAAACAAACAAAAACAAACCAACATGATATGATTCTAATATGGAGTTTGCAGATATCCTGGCAGGCACTGCAAACACTGCTGAGCCCCTGCTCTGCTTCCACGTTTCTGCCTGCTTGCCAGGGAGAACCAGCTGTGCTGCAGCCCCCTGCTCCTTCAGTCCATCCTTGTTCCTGACTCAGACAAGCCCTTGCACAGATCAAGGAAAGCACATAAAAGACATGAAAGAGGCAAAACTTGTCAACTGACAAGAAAACATGAACGTCAGGAGCTCAGTAAGCTGTAGCTTGTCTGGCTTCATACAGAACTGATATAAACATTCCTGGAATGATTCATCCTGACATTGGAAAATGAAGAGGAGTTATGACAAACACAGGCATGCTATATAAAGGTAGCCAAAAAAATAGTAGCTAGACTTCAGTCTGACTCATTGGAGGTGAACTCTGTTACACTGGGCTACCCCTCTTTTAACTAATGAATCCCATACAGAGCATATTTCAAGGGAAATAAAGTTCACGTGCAGCATTTCTCTTTTAAACACATCTCTGCCTCAGAGGCTAGGAGATTGTCTAAAATGGCTCTGTTTATTTTTCTGCTTAGGGTTACTTTACAGCTTAGATTTTGTCTAACAGCTCTCACTGTTAGAGACTTGGCCTTGCAACTAACCTTACTGGCAGACACTTGCAGACATCATAACATCTCCGAATGTGGTGAAATCCTAACTATGGAACGTGATTTAAGTATCAAGGGTGTCTGGGTGATCGAGACAAGACCACCAATGAATACTCACTGCCTCAGCCAGAGCCCTCCCACTGCAGAGCTGACTTCTTGTAAGCAGTCCAGCTGCAGAAACATATCCCAAGCACTTTTCCCTTTTGCTTTCCATTCCCTTATACTCCTTGTTGTCCAACCCCAGACACCTGCAGGCTGGCTAGTGGAAAAAACACACCGCAACGCTGTGGGATGCTCAGGATGCATCAGTGGTCAGCTGCAGTGCCAAGAAGGCTCATTCTGGTCATCTGGGGTCTAACTTCTGTAATGTAAACCACAAACCCACACCCTCTAATTCCTATGAGTCCAGAGTTCAGTATTTGCTACTTCACTCTCAGCAGCCTACAG
Organism: Aythya marila; assembly: GCF_965140915.1. Classification (NCBI taxonomy): domain Eukaryota; kingdom Metazoa; phylum Chordata; class Aves; order Anseriformes; family Anatidae; genus Aythya; species Aythya marila. Next base: position 9,293,736 of record NC_139042.1, read on the forward strand.
CTGTTAAATTACTCTCAGTATTCAAAACATTTTTTTAAATCTCAATCTATGAGCATTTGTTCCTTGATTTCACTCTTGGGCCAAGGAAAAACATGACTTTTTACTGCAGAAAATGCCTTATGACTGTAAATAGACCAGTAATTGTAAATAAAATACATATTAACTTTAAATAGCTCTATTTTTACACAGCAAGTGCCAGATTTCAGAGGTGATCAGCCCCTGTGGCTGTGAAATGTCCAAAGAGGAAGTGGAGATTCAAACACAGACTTTGGAAAAGACTTCTCTGAGGTCTGAGATACCTAACAGATTTCGTATTGCCTTTCAGAAATTGATGTTCATATTAATTAAATAATAGGCAAAGACTTTGTTTTACAGTAAGCTTGCAACAGATTCACCCTGTAAATTGTTGCTGCTATGGATGCACTACTAAGCAACACTTACACTCTGCAGCTTAACCAAGGTAAAAATCTTGCAGTCTACTCCTTCATCTCCAACAGATGCATTACGCTTCCTATAATGTAGTAAAAATATATCAATCCTAGCAATATTCAGCCCATATAATTTAGGCATTTCAAGTTGCTAGCTAGTGGTTAAAACAAACCACAACTGTACTGCAGGCATTTGTTCCTGACAGAGCAAAAGGCAGCCGAGCAGTGTTTCTGCCCAGGATTGCCTCTTTGAGTCCTCCAAGGGCAACCAGACCTAGTGCCAACCAACAGCGCCCTGAATTGACAAATGCATGAGCAGGGAAATGGAATGGCACCACAGGCTCCTTCCATCATCCCTAAGCAGACACTGTGAGCTGCCTCTTGATTTTAAGACAGCAAGAGAGAGGGTGTTCCATTTCCTTTAATACTTTGTCCACATATTAACTGTACTAATGCTCAGAAATTCCATTTTTCTTTTTCATCTTGAGGTTTCTCCTTCACTTCCTAGACCTTTCTATAACCTAACCTAGAAACTAACCTAGAAGCACTGCCTCTGATGGGAGAAAAACTTCTCTGCTAAAGTCAGTAGAGACTTGTTATATCTTGTAAATTTACTTTTACAATATCAGAAAATAAAACTGCTCCTGAGAGGGATCTGACACCTTCTGTTTAAAGCATCTGCAGAAAGAAGGCATAGGATTTAGTGAACTTGGATGTAACAATTTCTTTGTTCCCTCAATCCAAAAGAATCAGATTTAAATGAAAATGGATGTTTACTTAAGGTTTTTATACAGACCCCAAAACTATTAAGCCTAAAGCCAAACAAACCAAACAAACAAGTCTAAGAAAGTACTTAAAGGCATCTGAAAGATTAATCTATTCTATTTTTGTTTTACTTAAATTCTTTGTCAAGCAGCTGCTAGATTTTCAACTTCTATGAAGAGCAGACATGCTCTAGGGATTTCTGCAGTTTGCCAGCAAGATACTTCACAATATCTGCATCTCCCTAAACATTCCGTAAATCATCTTATAAAGCCAAGTTTCATAACCATTTGCATAAGATATTTAACAAAGCTTACTAGAATGTCATCATGTTAGACTGTTTTTATTGTATTTGTCTGTCAATATGAACTTAGCTCTTGATGTCCTTACATACTTTTTACTCAGGCAAACTTCCAATAACTTCTCAGTTTTTTTGATATAGTTATTCACAATCTTGCTCCTAGGCTCTTCCTGCGGTGAATAGTTTATGGTACAACGCATGTATTTCTTCATCAACTCCATAAACTGTTTGTACCCTCACTGATGAATTCTAGATTACCCAAGGATAAAGACAATCTTGGCTCTACAAAACACTGTCTTTCTTTTATAAAATCAACGATGTTACTTGTTGTAACATTGTTGTTTATACTCATGTACTATTTGCTGAGACCTTCTTTCTAACAGCCCCAAACTGTAAATGGGCATATCACAGCTATTGGCTTGTAATCCCATCCTGACCAAATTCATTTGGTATCTGGATTTAAACAGAGATAGGGAGGGAATAAGGACAAGTCATTCACTGGGGAAAAAAATTAAATAAATAAAACTTACAGGTAGAAAATGTACAGATAAACAATGGCTTAGAGACATGGAGGTTCAGTACCATAATTTGTCATATACATGCAGAAACCTCTTTCAGCTAATTCTCCTACTTATTCTGAGATGATTAATGGACTTAGGAGTTTCTCTGCCTGGGGTTCAGTAATTATTACAGTTTTAATTTGGATATGAATCAAACAATGTGCTCTTCCTCAGTAACGTATATTTGGATTTTTTTTTTCTGTAAATCTGCATATCTGCATATGCAAACTTACCCTCTCCCTTCCTCAAAATTCAGCTGTGACTGACTAAAAACACACACATGAACTGTCTCCCTCCCCCAGTCTTGTCTGGTGTAGTAAACGTCATAGCAAAGACTTGGCCATCCATGCACATGAGTGAAGAATTCAATCCCTGTGTAGTTTTTCATTTCTTATTCATACTGAACTGTATGGTGGAAGCAAAGGAAGAAAGATGTTGCATTACGCATCCTCCTCACGCGATCTGCTTCCAATTAACCATCTCTGAAGAAAGACAGAGACCAACAAAAGGACAGAATTTCTTGAATCTTTTCATTACCACTCTTCCAGATTCAACTTCAGTTGGATTTAAAAGCAGTTTTGTTATGCAGCACTGATGTGGGAGAGATCAGAGCACATTATAACACAGGAGAGAACTTCCTGTTGGAAACAGAATTCTACTTGCTGCTGGTAGGTGATCTTCTCTGCAAGATCTGAAGCAGCAGCCACTGATGTTAATATAGAGCAGGTATTTCATAAAGACATGGAGCGCTGAGTGCTCTGGTTTGGTTTATTTTTTTGTTTTATATGTGCCACTTCCATGCCATCTTCCTCTGTTAATTCTGTCTTGTGAACTACTCATTGGAGAGGATACGCAGAGTACATTTTGAACACAGACACAAAGAAAGCTCCACAAGAGTTTAGGCAAGCTTTTGAGTATCAGCAAGATTAACTTGAGATACATGTATGATTTTATTTTAAGAACAAGTCTCTGAGGGACAACTCCAATACTAAAACAGTACCATTTGAAAAGACATCAAGCTCAGGATATATATCTTTTTCAATGACAAATGAGGTCCTGGACAGCTTTCTAGAGGCAAGTGAAGTACGGAAGCATTCACTCAACATATGTAAGGTTCCACTGTTCTCAGGATAAAGGAGGTCATACTCTTCCTCTACAAAGAGAGTCAATTTCTTACAATGTAGATGAACATCTTTAAATTAACTATTTTCTCAATAATGGGTGACTTTTTAGCTGTTTCCAAAAGGGATTCTGGATGCGTAAGGGGGAATTGCAGGAGGAGAAGAGGAATCCTATCAATGGTGCTTGTCAGGACAAATGATAGTGAAAGGAATGAAATCTCTACATGAAGTCAGGCAGTGAAGGCTGACCTACATAGACCAGGTAATCCTTTTCTCTGCCTGAACTTAGTGGGCTAAGATTTACAGTTTTATCACTTCCAACAAAATGATATCCTGAATTTCAGAGAAATTCAATACGGATTAGTTGCCTGAGTGACTTTATTGAAGAAAGAAATTGTGGTCAGGTCACTGAAATCACTAGAAAATCACACAGTACAGAACTGAGATCCCAGAAACTCCTAAAGTCTCCCTCCTCTCCAGCACCCACAGCATCTCCGGCATGCACTCTAGCACCTTCACTAGTCAATGCAATTCATTCAGAGGACTTAAGTTCTTGGCTTCTGTCCTGAATGTCTCTTGAAAAGGTCTCTCTCCCTCATACCACAGAAGAATGGACAAGCCAAAAGCACTTCCCTTCACCTGTTCCTGTACACTGACAGTGCCACTATAGAGGAGGTATTTCCTCAGTGTCTACATACAATCATACACTGCATAAAACTCTGAATTCTTGTTTCTTGGGTGCTAAGGCAATACTTTGCTCTTGTTATGGTGAGGTGTCAAAACACCTGAAAAGCCTATTAATTTATAATGTTTGTATATTTTAATTTAGTATACACACATGCAATTGTCAGAAATGAGGCAATCCTTTGAAACCCAACATTTTAGCTGAAAAACAAACAAACAAACAAACAAACAAACAAAAAACACAACAGTATTCCAAATAGTAGATCTATGTTGTTGCCATAAAACAAAATTTAATGAAGGCTTTTTATAGCAGTTCAACTTCAACAAAGAGCATACTGCAAACTGAGTCATTCAATCACTGCAGTTCTTGCTAGGCTTTCTTGCATATTTGCCACCATAAAAAGCAGCAGTAAAGAAGCTTTGATGAAAGACTCAGTTCACTACTCAATGTACCATCTGGACTAAGTTTTCTTTCCTCCTCAGAGGCGGTACTTCTGGTTTAGAGATGGTATCCACTGAAAGAACAGTTTTGAAATGTTAACACTGTTCTCTGCATGCACCAGAGGGAAGGATTTTAACCTTTAAGCTATTCAGCCAGTAGTTGAAACGAGCTCTGAATTCACACCACAATAGCAATAAAGTATCTCCCACCATGCAGTGTAGATTTCAATTCCAAAAAGAAATGGAAGTATGGAAGTAGATTGTGGCTATCAAAACCATCACAAATATGGAATAGAGGATTAATTGATCCTGCATTTGAAGATGTTTGTTGCAGAGCAGCTTTCACCAAACCTCAGGTGTCAGCCACCTCCAGATTTAGAAGAATTCAACTCTTGTTGCTGTCATTTGGTCTGTCACAATCTGAGTTCCATCTGAAGCGATGTAATTGTTTCCTACCTTCTTTTGCCACAATCAAATCAACATTGCTATGGTTCCTGAGCTTTATGAGGTGCTGGGAATAGACACAAGTCTTAGCAGACAAGCTGTCAAAACTGCAGAGTTGTGAGAGTTCGTGGCTTGCACCGACTCTGTAGTAGAGACCACATGAAAGCACCTAGCACATCTTCTGAAGCACTGAACATCTGCAAAACACAAGGCTATTTCCAAGGGGCTTACTGCCAATTACTGCATGCCAATGCAAGAAGCAATTCCAAAAACGTACAAGAGAAGTCACCTTTTCTGGTAAGACACTAATGTATATTTTAAGTGGGAATCTACTTCTGAAGTCATTCATTAGCAAAAAAGAAAAGGAAGCATGCAGCCATAAACGGTTTCTTGCTGCTGCAAATAATCAGGAGTGTGGTTAAGTGTCTGGAAAGAGAGGGAACTCAATACGTAGTGGAAAATGTAAGATGGGAGTGGAAAGAAAATCAGTGGTACCATAAACTACAAGCCTTAGTCTCTTCTTATCAATACAGATTAAAATGAAGAGAAACCATAATGAAGTCAGAAGAACTGAATGCTATCTAAGATGTAAAACATCAACAGCAAAAAAGGAGAAACTCCAGAAACTCAATTTGTTTTAGTTTTGGAAAGAAGTGCAGATTATTTCTGACCCTTGTATACTAAAGAAAGTGGAAGTAATGTTTTGGATACTTGAACTGCAGTGAAGGGCTATCTGACTACTAGATGTTGGTACCATTACTGACGCATGTTTTCTTTTCCACGGGCCTTAAAGAATGCTACAGATGACAATATTTAAACTGTATCCAACAGCAGATGAGTTCTGCACTTTTCCACAGAAATAATGTCAAGAAATGTCAGTCTGGAAGCATAACACTAATGAGAAGATGTTTCTTTAGGTTCCTCTTATCAGGACAGACCCAATCTCTTAAGTGGTCTGATCTCCAGACCATATTCTACACTTGGTCTGAAAACCAAATCTCCTCAAATGAATTCATCAAATAGAAGCATGTAAAATTAATTTGTCCCTTTGAAAAGCCCTGCGTAGATAAAAGATTGATTTACTGAAAATATTTATCTCCATTATGGACTGAAATATCTTGGGGCTGACTATATTCTGTTCAGATGCAATTGTAAGATGCAATAGTATCCTAACTAAAATAAGTAAAGACACAAGGGCATACAAATTTTACAGTTATACAGAGAACAGTAACAGTTGTGTGTAGTAACAAGGAAACTGGTAAAAAAAGTAAATGTTTAAAAGAAAGTGTTTTGTTAAAGTGAAATCAAATCAGATGGAACAATGAAGACAATATGAAGAGTAGCTCACAGCAATACCTAGAATTGGTCAGCAGGTCACCTGCAGGAGTTGGGTCATCCTATGTTACCATTCAAAGCTTTTTCAATGGATAACAAAGTCAAGGAATAAACACAGGTGAATAAAAAACGGTGGAAGCATGCTTCAAAAACAGAGCTCCAACATACCAGCTTCCACAATGACCATGAGAAAAATGGGATCTCTGAGTGCTGAACTTTAGAGTGGATGAGTGACATTGCCAGCAGGTTGAGGGAGGTGAGCCTTCCCCTCTGCTCATCACTGGTGAAGCCACCCCTGGAGTGCTGGGTCCAGTTCTGGGCTCCCCAGTACTAGATGGCCATGGAGCTACTGGAGAGAGTCCAATGTAGGGCCACCAAGATGATGAAGGGCCTGAAGAACCTCTTCTGTGAGGAGAGGCTGAGAGAGCTGGGGATGTTCATCCTGGAGAAGAGGAGGCTCGGGGGGGAATCACATCAACCTTTCTAAATGCCTGAAGGGAAAGTAAAGAGGATGGAGCTGGGCTCTTTTCGGTGGTGCCCAGTACCAGGACAAGAGGCAGTGGCACAAACTGCAACATGAGAGGTTCCGTCTGGACATCAGGAGTCACTTCGTTACTATGCAGGTGAAAGAGTACAGGAACAGGTTGCCCAGAGAGGCTTCAAAAGCCCCCTGGGCATAGTCCTGGCCAACTTGCTCTGGGTGTCCCTGCTTGAGCAGGGGGTTTGGACCAGATGGCCTTCAAACCACTCTAGGATTCCTTCACACAAAGCCTCTAACAGCAGAGTCAGGTCACAGGTTAGCAAGGAAACCAGACTGGCAGCTCTGAGTTCAGAGGAACAGAAGTTTTGTTCCTCCAAATTCCTGTGTGCCTTTTGCACCAATTACTTCTGCTCATTCCTTCCATCAGGGTGAAGAATGCTTTCAATTGACAAAAAGGAAAAGAAAACAAACACCACTGCACACATTTCTGAACAATGCCTACCTCTTTACGTTCACTTGGTTGAGATTCAGAACTCCCTCTGGCTCTGACTGAAATCCATGGGAGCTTTGCCAGAGTGTGATGGGAGTAGGTTCAGGCCCTTTACACAGCCTCCCAGTGTTTTCCTCCACCCCGGCATTATGTAAGAAACTGAGCTAAATTGTAAATATTACATAACCCCAAGAAGGGAAGGGACTAGTAAAACATCTGCACGACTCCTTCATGTCGCCTCACCCCTTCCTTTCCGCTTTGCTTACAGTCCCCGCTGTGATATGCCTGAACCGGTCACTTCTCTTTTAAGCACGCTCCAGGCAAGATGAGATGGTTTAACAGCTTATATAGGACATTACACAGAACCTAAGCAGGACAGTGGTGCCAGGGAAGAAAGCTTCGGCCTTCCTGTAGGTTTGCTGCAGCCATCACTGCACTGCACCTCAGGACCTGAAGCCCCACACTCCCTCACGCTTTTCTCACTATGTCTCTGAGCCCCATGCTCCTAACCCCAGCCAAGAAAATAACCCTGGCATTACCATCACCGAATAAAAGCAGCAGTAGTAGTTTTCCAACTTGCTTGGTAACGACAAGTAGGTCAGATGGGAGTAGGAAAAATATACCAAGTTAAGATATTGCCTACACACTCTATAAGCACAGTCCCATGTCTGGCACAGTATTAGACCAAAAAAAAAACAAACAAAACTTTCTAAGCAGGACAGCAGCCCAAGGCATATTCTGTGACCTAGAAAGACATATGGAAATGACTGTCCCCCTCCTTAAGCTGGGCAAGAAGACTGCCATAAACCCAGGCATTTCAAATCCTTATGATGCTATAAAACAGCCATTTACCCAATAATAGTGTTTTCTCCAGCACAGTTGACAGTCCACTGAAATATGTTTGTGGCAATAAAAGTGAGACTCACTAACCTACCAGTAATTTCATATCTTATAATAGTTAAAACATGTACACAATCTTGAACGATATACTGTGATGCTGACAGATATTGCTGCACTTCAAAGTATAAAGCACTGAGCATGAACAGAAATTGCCAGGTAGAGTATTATATATTTAAAATATAATGCACTGTGGAAATGAACTGAAAATTGCCAATTCTAATATTACATATTTAATATAAGTGTAAAAATTACACCAACCGTAATTTTTCAACTAGTTGTGTATCTAACTGGAAGAAACTGCATCATATCTGAATATAAATGAGTTATTTATATTTACTCAGAAAACTCAGAAAAAGAGATGTTTTCCATAGCTCCTAGATCGACATTTTTGTTCAAAACTCATTTTTTATAACATGCAATATTATACTATGCCATTTTAAATAGCAGATGAAATCCTCAACTCATGCAAAGAATCTAACTTTAATACAACATCCTATTTAAGTTAATCCTGTGATCTAAACCAATAGGTTCATGTCAGCAGTATTTTTTTCTGACCAAAAAAATCAAAAATCAAAACCAAGAAGTTTTGCCAGAAAAAAAGACTACTGAACCAGGCCTAATACTTTGATGACATTATTTCTCAAACTCAGTGTCACACTATCCATTGCTTTAGCAGTGTCCTAATATAAGCAAGATTAGTCTTCATAAGAGCCCCGTATTTTCCAAACTGTGCAATTATTACTAATAATCAAATTATAACAATTATTTAAACTTCCACTGAGTTGGACAATAAGAACAAGATGTTTTGAGATTAGCATTTAAATGAGATGTGTCCAGTGGTATAGAACGGGCGCAGCTTTATTAAACATAGCTATGCTAGTGCCAAATGAGTGTAAAGAGCAATCTGAGGTTTATGCTGAGTGCTTTAAATTTATCTTCTGATTGCTAAACAAATCATAAATATAAATATATACCAATTGACTCATTCTGCACAAAGATCCAGCTACCATTCCATCAGTACTGCAATGCACATCATTTTCCAGCATTGCATATTTAGTTATCTTTAGGGACTCTGTAGAGTGCCTTAAAAATTGCCTACTGGAGTTAACAACAGATAAATAGCACACACCTCTGCTTTCTACTGGTTATGTGAATAGCCAGAAAAATTCTGCAAATATCAGGCTATGTAAGTGTCAATATTGCTTGGCCAAGTTATATAGAAGCTGCTTTTCCTAAGTGAGATTCACTGCCAGATTTACAGCACAAAATCTATTTTTGTGGAAATCAGTGTGGATTCACCTGTGACAGCACTTGCCTGCCTGCTTGGCATTCAGATAAATCAAATCAAAACAGAACAAAAACAAACAAAGCCAAAGAACTGAAAGTGGACAGGACCTAGTTGTTTATTGCCAATGAAAGGACAACACTGTCACTAATATTCAGACTTACATTGCTTTTTATAACAACATAGACAGTGCAGTATTGTAATATGGCCATACAAATTCCAAGGCCTCTGCACTGTTCACTCCTGGAGAACTTCAGGTGTATTATTTATTTATTTACAATTTCAACTTATTCCAGTATATCTCCATAGGGCCCACTTCCCATTCTAGATAAATTGAGCTGTTTAAGTAATAATCCCATTATACGACTTCACTCATATTATTTTAAGTCACTAATATCTCTCTTAATGTAAAAATAAAGCATAAGTCTATTTTAATACTTTTTTTTTTTTTTTTAAAGATGTTTGTTTGTTTGTTTTAACTCTGGAAAAGGCAGTTGCAAGAATCTCTTTCCATTTCACTTAACAGGAAAAAAAATAAAATTCATTAGAGTTTGTGCTCATTACATACTAAGGTCTACAAACAGATGGTTAAAACCTCATTTATGAAACTGAATAATCAAAATCACATGGATTTTATTTATTTATTTTTTATCGTTTTCCACTTACGGAAGACTTTGAAAAAAGTTTCCATTATCATTTTCTCAATAGTGAAGAAAATTAAATATGTATTCAGTACTGTCATACATAATAATCGTTCCATTTCATATTCATTGGTACCCTCATAAATGAAACATAAAAACTATTCTGAAGGGAATTTTCACCTTGAAAGCAATAAATGCCATTTGCTTACCAAATACAAATAAATGGGAAAGTACAGAAAAAACTCTTATTTCTCACCATTGTAAGGGTGAATGGGTGGCTTTCCAGTCCAGACACTCTCGGACAGTGTAGAATAACATACTGAAATAAAACAGACCAGAAAAGAGTAAGAGATAGAAAAGACGTCCAAAACACTCAGCGATCGGTTAGCACATAGAACATGAAAGTTATCCCTGAAGACAATGCTATGTGAGCAAGAGTGATTTCTTATCAGATGCCCATAAACTCACCTGGCCAGGCCTTGCTTGGAAGTCATCTTTGATCATCCTTACTTCAAGGACATTGGAGGGATGGCTTATCACTGAAGTTATTGTGACCGGCTTATTGCTGCGGATGTAGCGGTACAGCCGTTCTACACAGTACAAGCAGAGAGGTCCAGAAATCCAAAACCAGGTCTATGGGAGAACAGCAAAGTTACCTCAAGGGCTTTTCATTTTGTGTTTTCTAGCTTCAAGGCTACATGAATGCCTGCAGAACCCGATTTCTCATCTACTGCAGAACAGTGTTTGATCACAAGAAATCTCCACACCCTTCCACATGCAGAAATCCAAGCATGTTATGGGGGCTTAGTCAGTCTAACTGGCAGCATCTTCCACAGGCACAAATGATTTCAATCATAAAACTAATCAGGAAGAAAATGCTAATGACCCCATTTGTGACCATGTTACTCTGGTTTTATGTAGTTGGATTGCAACTGGTTTCAGCAGGGAATGACACAGTACATACCCTGTTTCAAAATCTAGCAGACTGGAGTACTATAAAACTGATTAACCTTTAAGGAAGAACACTGTCTGATTTGCAATATTATCTGACTATTACCTTCTTTTTATCATCTCAAGTATAGGCAAAAACATTAACGAAGAAGCAATCCTCGTGCTTTAGGATTTATGCTTGTATTAAACGAGACAAGGGAGAAAAAAGGGCATTTCTGAAGCACAGTTCATTTGCCCCTGTGGAAGATGTGTATGGTAGGCAAATGGGGCCCTGCAAGTGCCTGTGTCTCTGCACAGACTACATAGGGAGCCCGGGGTGACCAGCTTAGATGGAGACATTTGCGTCTGATCGCCAAGATCCCATCCCCAGAGTCAATTATTAAAGGGCTAACTACCAATTCCACATCTGCTCAGTCATTCAACCCTTCTCAAATCTAGAAGCTACCCATCAGCATCTCTTGCAATTAGTATCTAATTTCCACAAGCACCTCTGGCCTTGAGAACCTGAGTAGCTCACAGGAGCTAAGCACACTGCAGAGCTGTTTTTTCAGAGCTGGTATCTCTAAGTGCATAAAACTTTCAAATATATCAAAGTTCTCGGATACAGTTACAATTGTATGTAATGTGGCCATTTCTTTCCATGGCTCCTTTTTCCCCCAGAGATCACTCTATAATAGGCATCATAAGCCCCAGGGAAAACACTGCCTGGGTCATATGGAGTCCGATACACATTGCCATTATTGCCACATAATTTGGTATTACCACAACAAAATACGAATCCAAAGGACTTTGTTGGAAGACTTTAGTGTAGCATTGGCTGTTTTTTATTATGAATACATGATCAATAGTAAAATGGGTTCCCCCTGCAGCTAGTAAGGGATATGTGTGATTCACACAGAAAACAATGATAATAATAAAGAGAAACTCCTGTGAGGTCTGTTACGAGGCCACCTTGAATGGTGGGCCTTAGGCTTTGTGAAGACAGCATTCCCAAACCTCCTCAGCCTACTTGCCAATACAGCCCTGCTCATCTTTTCTTAAAAGAAATGAGTAAATTTGGATGAAGTAAAAGCTGTTTTGCACAAAACATAAAGAAACAAAAGGAGGAAAAAAAAAAAGGAAAACAAAAAGGATTCTCTACCCCCACTGTCATCATATTCATTTACCCATACTGCGTGTAGTATTATTCTCTACAAACAGGCTACACAAAGCCAAACCACAACCAACTGCATCCCAAAAATGCATATTAGGACTTGCATCCGCATGGTGAAAAAGAGAACAAATGGAGTTTGATTATTTCAATTTATTAATGCCACACAATGCATACAAAAGGGCCTAATGAATATGTTATATAAATGTTTGCTCTGAAGTACTACACTGTAATTTAAAGTCACATTTATAGCAAGACCAATACATCTCTTACCATGTTGTACAAAAAAAGAACATTACAGCCAATCTCTTGATATTTTTCCAGCCTATTCTAGGCACATTATAATGCAATACAACGTTTAATAGAGATTGTTTTTCCCCACCAAATCTCTGAATGCCTGAGAAGGTTTTAATAATATTTTCCATTATTAAAACATCTGGTCTGGGAAAGCAATAATTAGTGGTTATGGCTGACTGAAAGACTTGGCATGGCTTGTAATACCTGAAACGTCGGATCATACAGACCTCTGGGAAGTGTGACTGGAACTTGGGTTCCTCAGAACAAATTCTCATAAAGTTATTTTGTACAAAGGGTTCTGGTACTGATAAGTCCTCTGGGAAAGGTTCAGTAGTATGGTTAGGAAACGGCTCTTGAAAAGCCTTTGGCACTGTCATGTTCTCTCGGAGTGTTTTGTTAGGATTAAAGCAACCAGGAGGGTGTTCCTCTAAGTTGGTCTGGTACTTGAGCACACCCCTGCAGGAAAAGAAAAATAACAAAGACACTGAAGTAACGGCCAAAACGAAGCCACTTCTTTTCATTTGGAGAGGATTTTAGAAAGCAGTTTTAAGGCTCAACTTCTGTAAGGATTTTTATTCAGTTTGCTTTCAGGACTTTTAATCAGATAGAGGCTTTGCAACTGCAGAGCCTTCTGTTGCTAGAGGCAAGGTTCAACTTTTCCAGCTCACTTGTCCCTTCCCCACTGAACAGCCTCAAGCTTAGTATTGCTTGAAAGAGGGAGATATTGTGGGAGCCTTGAAGAAAAAATAAATAATCACATTTCCAGTTCATTCACGCTCAGGCTGTTTTCACTCATTCTCCTTACAGTCGGGAAGCCCCGATTTTTAAGGCAATCAGTAGCAGAAACATCTTAAGTTGCCACATCATAAACCACAGGAATGTTCCCACTACCTGGTGTTTATCAGGTTTGCACACAACAGCCTAATTTGTGTGCACTGCAGCTCCTTTGAATACTATCTTGTCAAAAGGAAAGAAGGAAAAAAGAAAAGTCCTGCACAATAACCCATGAACCTCTCTTATCCTGCGAATTATTTAGTGAGCTCTATGCTTGTTTTTTATGATGAAATTAGATGTATACTAAAATGAAGTGGGAATTTTGCAACTGCACCTAGAAACTATCAAGAAAAACTATCAAGGAAATCTGTGACACTCTGGGATATTTCAATGTGTGTGTGAGTCACTGAAAGAGGGGAAGAACCTATAATAGTACGTCTGAGGAATTCTGTTACTATTATTTCCTCCAAATATAAATTTCTTAACAGGTAAACCACAAGAAGGAATATTAAAAAATAAATGAGGAACTAAATGACAGCCAGATAGGATGGTGCTGCATGGGAAATAAGGCCCATTGGCACAATGTCTGATGAGCAATAGGACATGGTGAGGGCTTACCTCAAGTACACAATCACGTAAGAACAAATTTTCCTCTCCTCTCCCCAACATACACACACAGCAGCAACGGTGACAGTCTAATTCACAAGAACAGAAGGAAGTAGGATATATACAACATTCCTAGCTTAAATGGGCTCTGACAGGCTACTGGCAACCTTCCCTGCTGAAATGCAGCCCTGACAGCTATAACATGCTTCCCGTATGGTCCAGTGAGTAACGTTCAGCTTGGAATTTAATCCTGCTCACTCTCAACTCCACGTCCAACCCTGGAAGAATCACTTGGGAAGCATTCACATGCTTACACCCATGCTTCTGTCTGTATTTATTGCCCAATCATGCCTATCACTTGCATCTGCCATCACTGTTGGTCATTGCACAGTTGCAAAGTGACAGATAACCTGAGCATTATGCTAGCTCCCCGCTCCATAAACATTATGGTGCCTCATGGATTTAGCTGGAAATCACAGCACATGTGATATTTTTCCAATCAACCTCATGCACATGCCTGCCAGCTACTCGCACAGCTTATCTGGCCTCTGAACATCCCCAAAAGAGGATTCAAAGTTTTTCTTGTGACACAAATAACTGAACTGCAAACATGTGCATCTCCGCTAATGATCTCTAGCTTGTTTAAACTATTACAAACATGCTAGCTGAGTGGCAAACAGGGATAACAAAGCTGCCTGTAACAGCAGCTGCAACGACTTCCATTTCTGAAGATGTCAAGGAAATGCAAGTGGTCCTACACACCCAAGGTCGATACCCAGAAAGGTCAAGTTCTGCACAACTCTTAGGGCCTAAGACATATCCTCATATATTCATTTAGTACAATATTTGAATCTATAAAAACTCAGTAAGGATGTCACTAAGCAGGAAAAAGACATCTTTAGCAAACAAAAATGGGAGAGAAAGGAGAGATGAGAGACACACAGAAGCAGCAGATAGGCTGAGCATGTAGGCTATTCGCATGGGCATACATCAAACTCTGCCCCAGTTTTCCACCCTTAAAACAGAGACAATGTTCACTTCTGGCTACAGCTGGAAACCTTATATTACTATTTCTTTAGATTTTTATGATGACAAGCTAGATGTCAATGGTCTAGAGGTTTTTATAGGTAATTACACTGTTCCTATCCTCTCATCCAACTTGCGCTGCTCAAATCAAGGTGAGTTGCTTAAGGGGTCCTCACTCCACTAAAGGTCAATGTCTGGGTAGAATCTTAAGGATTTTCTCCCTTCCAAAGATAAATCCTTGGATAACTCTGGTGACAGCACAAAGACCTTATTCTCAGCTCCAATTAACCAGCATAACCTGTTAAACATCACAGTAATACCAAATTAAAACTGTCGAAGATTTGACTCCAAATATTTTGTAGGTTTTATAGTTCCTTATGTTGGTAATAGAAACATCAAGCTTTTATTTTACACAAACTATTTTTTGTTGTTGCTATTACAGGCTTAAAATAGAGTTAATTTAATGTAGATATGCAGTAAGCCCTTAGCCACTAAAATATTTTAAAGTCATGTTGGAAGGAGTACAAGAGGAAGGAAAGTTTTTAAGGATAAGTCTCTGAAAGATTCCCCTCTCTCTTAGGGTAAGGATGAAAGAACACACCAATAACAAATGACAGATGAATCATGCCACTTTATATATGGCTGCGAATTGCTTCGCTACCCAGAAAAAGAGGAAAGAACATACCCATAGTAATTTGAAACAAAGCAAGAATACAAGAATACTGTAAAAATACTCAAAAGGAGACATTCCAAGACAGGTAAATCCTTATCCAACCTATCTACACCATCCAGTCACAGGAAACAACTTGCTGTGTAGAGTAACTGACTATGCATCTGCAAATCTCTTAGATTTGCCACGTAGGAGTCAGTTGGGAACCTACACAAGGGAGCTTAAATTTCCTTATTCTCAGAAGAGATCTTCCAATCAATATAACCAATGGAGCCCAAAAAACTCAATCCAGCTCACTTGAACGTAGATCTGTGTAGCAGCAGGTTAGCTGAAGCATTCTTCAGGCTCCATTGACTATATTTCTTAGAACTCATTTGACTATAATGGGAGACAGACACTTAGAGAACATGTAGAGACCTAAATTTAGGCAAGTTAAACTTGAACTGACTCCCACTCTTCATGACTCATCTTTCTCTCACTTTTATCTGCCACTCAGTTCTTTTCGATGCACACTGAAAGGTTTTCCACTTCAATATGAAGGAGGATCTGTACGAGGAGATGCCTGTTTAGTATTTGCTATATTCCTGCAGCCTTGGTTTGCAAATTTCTCCAACTAGACTTCTTCCTTCATGAACTAGCAGCATGGTTGAGAAGACAATGGGCAAAGGAAAAGACAGTGAAGATGATTTAAAATGGGCACAAAAATACTCAGAAGTTAATCATTAAAACAGATTGCCTAGGGAGGTTAGAAGATCTCAATCACCATATGTTTTCAAGAAGAAATTAGAATAATGTAGTGAAATTTCATCCTGACCCAGGAAGGTAAGAACAGTTTAAATTCATTTTCTTCAACTATGAATAAGAGCTATGCCACGGTAAAAAAGGAGGAAAAAAAAAAAAAGGGGGGGGGGGGGGAACACACAAAAAAAAAAACTGGAATTGCATCTAGGAGTTTCAGTGTTTTCAACTCATTATTTCAATTCACCAGATCTCAAGCTGCATTTATTTTGTTCAACAACATATTCCTACTGTGATCTGGCTAGGCCTAATTACCTTTCACTGTTTAAACAGCAGTTCTCAGCGCTGTGCAGACATTCCAGCACTCCATGCTGCAGTAGATACTTGATGACATGAAATTAACCTTATTCCAACACCCCTTCCCTATACCAGTCTCTGTGCCTATATCCCCAGAGGAAGCTCTGCCGATATTAACGGACCAGATTTTCACACTGCATAACTTGTGGAAGCTGTTCTGCCTTGCAGTAGAACTGGGCTTGTTTTATCCAGTTACAGACCTGACCGAAAGGAATCAGCTTGATGGCACATCAACATCTGATGTTTGTGAAAATAAGATGAAAAACTAGTAAATTTTGTAATATAGCAATAAGAGATAATTACTGAGAGGCTGTTCCTTCCACCTCCATAGGAATCAAAATGGAAAGAAGAGAGGAAAGAGAAAGGGATGAGTAACTTCACATCCTCCTCTCAGCAGCCAGGTTAGAGAGAGCAGAAAGAAGTAATAATGTTATCTTGATTTCCCACAAGAAAATGGTAAAATGGACAATAAACAAACTTGAAAGCGAAGAAATTTGTGCTAGCTGGCTGTAGTAACACATGATTCTCCAAGCTACAGTCTGAACTTTATTTAAATAATAACCTGCTGAAGAACTGAAGATGACTGATGGCATCTGGATAAGAGGTTGGCCCTTTGTGCACAAGCAATCTCAGGAAAGGTAACAGTCAAGGGAACAGGTCTTTATGCCGTGCTTAAGGAAAAGGGACAGTGTTTTTCATTTACTTACCCTGAAACATGCAGCATCAGCAGCATATAGAAGACAAAGAAAAGGTTGTGTGTATACCAGAAGATGTCATAGTTTGAAATCCTGAAAAGAATAAACCATGGTTCAATGCTATTGCACTCAGACAGAATCACTGCTAATTAAAAGCAGATCTGTGCACACAGCACATCATTATTCAGCACGGAGTCACTGAATAGTCAAAGCCCAGTTTGTATTCCTACAGAACCACTGCATTTGCAAACAGCTAAGCGTTGAGAAGAACAGGTGACTGGCACAGAAGTAAAAAGCTAAGGAAGAGAGCAGGACATGGAAGCTCAGAGCCAGGTGAAGACCTCTCCCCAGATTAGGAAACTTCCCTACATTCGTAAGTCATACAAAGTCTCTACCAGATCCTTACTGCTAGAACAGTTCTTCAGCCTCTGGGCTCAGAAGTCAACCTCTTCACAGTGAGTGCCTCCTTGTGTTCTCCTTCCCCTAATACAGGGCTGCAGCGTACTGTGCCCCAACTGAATACTAACAAGTAGCAGCAGAAAGGCTGGTGGGAAAGGAAACTTCTGAGGATATGGAGTAGAAGGAGATACAGGAGAAAAGGAAATAGACCAAGAAGGCAAAAAGAGGACAGGCAGAGGAATTTTGGGGGGCTGGAGGGCTGCATATGGTGAGTCTCTGGGACTTGGGATGAACAGAAATACTACCACAATTAGGATCAGGACAGGGGAAATGGAAAGAGGATTTCCTTTCATCAGTAATTTCTTAGGAAATTTAAAAACAACCAAAGACCAAAGAAAATGCCCATCTGGAATTGTTCTGTGTTAAGACCGTTCACATTTTCTTGAGAAAAATAGTCACCAAAAAACCCACAACCAAATGGTTAAGAAAATACTCTACTTCATAGCACACAAACATCTTTCCCACTACATAGTATGGTAGGAGTCCCTTCCAAAACAAAAACCCTACCCTGACTCAAGCCAAAGTAACTATTTAATAAAAAGCAACTTTAACTCAGATAACATTGTTCAAGAAGCTACTCTTCAGACATAACTTTCTTTTTCAGATATTTTTCTCCCTCCTACAGTCTTTTACATAAATAGTTAGCTACACTTGTTTTGATACACCTGAAATGTACACTTGATTTGTTTCTGTCAATACACAATTTGTGTCCTTTTTCAAGGCAGAAAAAACAATTTGATAATCTGTTGGAGGGCAACCAAGAAGAAAACCCAAGTAAGAGCAGTTCTAAGCAACCCAGCAGCTGAAAAGTGCTTAGAAAAAAAAAGCTCCTTCATCCCACCATCCTTCCCCAGTTGAGCATCATACTAACTTTTTCTTCCTTGAGACTTCTCAAACTATTTCTAACTACCCGCACCCTGGTAGGCATTTCCATGTATTTATTCATCAGTATCTCGAAGGAGCTGTGAGAGTGAGTATCAGTAAGATGAAAGCAGAGAGAATATCCTTTATGCCCAGACCGCAAACAGGTCTTAGGACTCTTGTTTAATTTGACATCTTGCTAATATATCAGAAGCTACACACCAAACTCATTTTCATTGAATCTTGAGCACTGTTTTCAGAATGAACCAAGTTTTCAAAATTTCAGAGATGGACAGTTGGACAGTCTATTCCAACTTCTGACAAGTTTTCAACACTTGTCATTAACTTACTGTTATCACTGATTAAAATATACATATTCTGTCTGAATATGTCTAAATGTCAGCTTCCAGACATGGGCATTTCACCTTTTCTTCAACTTTCTTGCAGATATCTCTGTAATAACACGTTGGTTCTTTACATGTGTCAAGTTCCCCAAATGTAATCAAGTCCTCTCAGCCTCACCTACTTAAACTAAAAGTGTCAAGATCCTTGAACCTCTTACTGGGACATTTTAATCTTTATATTTTTCTTAATTGTATCCTTTTTAAACTGTGTCCTTCAGATATATGCAGTATTCTAGTACATTCAACAATCTACATCGTAAAACTATTATATTTTTATAACTCTTCAGAACATTGATTATTTTACATACATTCTTCTTAGGGCTTAAAATAAATACTAATTAAAGAAGGAATGTTTTTCCTAGCCACCCAACTTCCTGAAAATCGGAGATCAAATTGAATATTTAATTTTAATTTTGGTAAACCTACTTTAGAATTTGGCAGATGAAGGTCTGCAAGAGTTAACTTGAAATGCATGAGAAGACTGTGGTGCTTTTAAAGGGATACAGTGAACAGCACAGTTCTGGAAAAAATGTTTCTAATCCTGTTACAGATAGTTTTGAAACGGAAGATATATGTGGTAGTTTAGAAGATGGAACTGAATACGGACATATTTGATTATAAAAAGAAATGGCATTGGAGCCACTTACATTTCAATGTTTCTTTAAATACATGATTTCCGAAATTACCAGCAATTATATTAAATGGAAATGCTCTTGAGCAACATTTATTTGAAAGTTACCTGAAATGTCAACATTTATGCACATGATTTATTCAATTTTCTGGTAACTTCATAACCTTTCCAACAAATACTGAAAAAAATGGTGGTCTGATTCTCAGGTATGACATGGTAAAAAACCTAGGATTTTTTTTTCAAATGACACTGACTTTCCCCCTTTAAACCATTAGCAACTAATTTAATCCTCCTAATACTTATTCATACAGTTTACTGAACAGGTAAAGACATGAAAATGGAATGAAAATCATGCACAGAAAAGTTTCAGAATGTACATGTAAAGGAAGAAATGATTAAGCAATTTAGTGTGCAAGAGTGGACTAGGGCTGAAATCCAGGATAATATAACACACTCAAATACTTTTTTAAAAAGTTTTGGATAAGCAATGAAAGTTTACAGTTAATTTTCCTAAAACCTTAGCATGAGTTTAGCCATTACTAGGTAACTGAGGAGATTGAGAAGAGACAGACAGATGCACATGGAAGCTTGTTTTCTTTGTAAAACAGACTACAAAGACAAGCTTGAGCCATACGCCTGAGGGAGAAGCCAGGATAAAATTTCTAAGTAAGAATTACTGCTATAGTAATAGGAGATGCAGATGATCTGTTCAGGGTTTTGATTCTGCTGGCTAGGTGGCAGAAAGACAAGAAAGCATTTGCAGTTACAGTAATTGAAAAAGGAAATAACAAGCATGTAACTTGGAAAGATGGAAAGCTTTTTTGCATGAACCGTAAAATTATTATTTCCAAGAATACGTTTACAACTACATATATTTTTTCCTAAGTTTCCCAATCATTAATAAATACTGTGGGGTTTTTTGTTTGTTTGTTTGTTTTTCTCTAATTTATCATGGCCTTGGAGAAAACAGGACTTTGTTCTGGCTCACTGCTGCAGTGTGAAGTAATTGTTTCATTTTTCCATCTTCCCAAAATTGGCTTTCTTTTGCAAGTAGAGGCATCTGTGTGAACTATGTAATGTGCAACCAAGCCTGACATCTTGCGTAGCAGTCTTATCCTGTATTTCTGTAGCCTCCAGTTCCTCACAGAAATCTCAGTTCTGGAAGTCCCCTTGGCTGGGAAGTTGCACAAGTATTTGCTGAACTGCTTTCTTTGACCAACACCTTATAACACCGCTTCTCAGAGAAGATAGATTAGTTCAACAAAGTTCAAATTAACTAGCTCACAGCAGCAGAGCGTCTTTTAAATTTTAAGATACTGAATCAAAATATCATGCAGTGCTTGCTGAATCAAGATGATGTACACGTATAATCAGTCTTTGAATTCACCAAAATTGCTTCAGTGCCAGAAGCCTATAAAAGGCTGCCACATTGGCCTACATCCTGCAAGATAGTGGTCACTTAACAGCACTACAATGTATGTTCAACAATGCTGGTGCAGAATGTGAACCCACCGGAGGACGAAGCCTCTAGAAATCCCTGCAGTTACTCTGAGCCAATAACACACTCAGCTTCAAAAGCATCATCTACGTTAAATAGAACATATTTGATAACCAGAAGCAGAGCTTTAAAATAGCAACATTCAACTTAAGCAGCACAGTTCTGTTTTGGTTAGATTTGCTGGTGTTTTTTTGTTGTTGTTTGTTTTATTTTATTTTTAATTGTTTTTACTTTTCTTTTTGTTTGGTTTTGTTGTTGCTGATTTAATTCGTTGTTACAAATAATTGATGAAAATAATCAAGATAAAAATATCATCTTGTTTTTCTTCCAGACGACCTAATTTATACATTGGACAGAAATTTCCATATGCTTGGTTATTGCTTCCTGGTACAAACTAAACAAGAAAAAGGAACTATTCAAAATTTTAAAGGTCTACAGTTTTAACTAAGCATGTCCCTTAAAAAAAAAAAAAAAAAAAAAAAAAAAAAGCTTTTCTCTGAAGGCAACTGAATCAGTTTTTGTAAATTTGGAAATAGAAAAATCACTGTGCTAATTTACCTGCAAACTAGTTAAAAAAAAAAAAAAAAAAGGCAAGAAAACGTATTTTTAACATTCATTTAAATACTTCTTGCCTCATATTACACTTGTACTTCATCACTTCATCCCCTCTAATCAGTACGAGTATATGATTACTTAAATGACATTTTTCAGCGTAATGATCAGTTTATATCTTACCTGATGGCATACGTAGAAGCTGTACACATTAGGAATAATACTAGCACCATAAAGACTCCAGTCAGACCTGGAACTAAAAAAACATGATAACTTACATTTGAACTGTGGGGAGGCATACTTGTCTCCCATTACCTTTTAAGAAAGTAGAAATTATTTGAAATACAAATCAAGATTCAGTCAAACTTTACATATACATATTTCTTGCAGACAATTCATGTATCAAGCTACTGTTGAGCACATGGTGCGAAGAATTGTCTTATTTTCCACCTTGCAAAGAGAAAAATACCCTTTTCCTTGCATTTCACCACACATCACAGACTTCCCATTAGTCTTTGCTCCTGTAATCCTTTGCTCATAATATTAGTCTCCAAGCAGGTAACTAAGAATTAATCCTGTCTTTTTATTTGTAAGACTGACTGTACAAGTTTCTATATTTCTTTTTTACTCCAAACCCTAAAATCTGTTGAACACTGCAATTATAAACCTGGTCAGGGACTGAATTTCAGGCAAATCAATTTCTATGCAAGCTGTCACTGCAATTGTTTGCCAACCTATTTCATCCTGGAATGAGAAAGAGCCTGAAATTATTCTCTATGGCATTGTATCATGCTAGAAATTGTTGCCTGCAGAGCAAGGTCTGTGAGAATGACAGAATTTGAGAAGGTTAAAAACATTAAGGATTGGACTCATCTGCTCAAATACGGACTGCTATATCAGAACTAGTCTCTTCTGGGCTCCTTTTTAAGTCAAAGGAGAAAAATAAGTATTTCTAGGGCATGATTGATCCTAAAGCAAAATCCTACCCCAAAAGTAGAGTAAACCATCAGCCTGAAGATATATTGGACAATCCTGACCAGAGTTACCACTTTAATGATAAGCTCCTTATCTTCAAAACTGCTACACCAGGTAGCAAAAAATCTGAATTAAGAACTAAGAACCTAAGAGCCATGAAGCATTACATTGGAACATTTTACTTCTTGAAGAATGTAAACTCTTAAAAGTTTTTAAGCATAGCCCCTGGTCACCCTAAAAACTATGTGTTCAGGTTTAAGCAAAGTCAACTATTCCAATCACTAAACACAAAGGTAAATAAGTGCTATTTTAGTGTCAGAATATAAATGTCTCAACCTGCTTTCCTAGAAGGAAACAGTGAAACTATAGATATAAAGGGTTCAGTATCTTTTTCTTGTTCTTATCTATAGTATATGATCATGTTAATTTTCTAAAAATAATTACTTGTGATTTTTAGACTTTTTAGTGATAAAGAGACGTTTTGCGATCTTATCTTTTTATAAACTTCTCATCACCTGCTTACTAGCAAGTTTGATAATCAAAATCTGACACAGCCCAAAGCACTCCTCAGTTTTACAAACTGTAGGTAAAATCTTGGTCCTACAATCAGTGGAAGTTTTTTTCACGGACTACATTAATTTCATCCCTTCGTGGAAAAGTTAAAATTAAAAGCAGTTGCAATAAAAAATGCTTTGAATAAAAAATTCTTTCTGCTGCCTCCTTCTTCATTTCTACTGCTTTAATCTAGTTGTACATGCAGCATGCAATCAATCTTTGACAAATACTTCTAATCCACTTGTAATACAGGGCTTGTTCTAGAATCCTACATTGTCACTCAAGCCACAGAAGGTCACCTTTTACATCCAGTTCTTCAGCTCTCCATCAAACTGAACACATGAAATCACTTACAACCTTGCCCTAATTCATCAATGCATTTTTAGAGAAAGGGAGGAGAGCAAAAACTATTTTCCTCCACTAACTATAATTCTTGAATACTTGTTCCTCCCACAGTAACCCTCACACCCTCAGGCAAGGAGGTTTCTTTCCTGGACTGATCTGAAAACCCAGCACACCATAAATCCTTCCAGCTCCTTCTTATTCCTTCTCTTCACTGTGATAAAAATAAATAAATAAATAAATAAAAAGTCAATAAATCCAGTTCTGAATTGTTTGGGAAGTGAGATCCTATTTTTGCTTTTTGTACAGCACCCAGTATAGCAAAATTTTGGTCCCTTTCTGGGCACTCTCCCAGTACAAATAATCAATATCAATTACCAGTTGTTGGGATGGGGAGTGATCCAGTCATTTTAAATTGAAGATAACTTGCAACCACTGCTTTTTGCAACACAGTGCTCAAACTCTTGAAAATCCAGTATTTTCTTTACTGTCAGTGGATAAAGAGTTCTACCTTGCAGGTCCTCTGCTCAACTGCCTACGTCTCAAGGTGTACCCAGAAGCTAGGACAATATTTAACGGAGCCTCTGCACTGTTTTTTCTTTCACCCTAGGTCTTTCTCCTTCATCTAAGACTCTAAATATAATCCTGGCTGCTTGTTCTGATACTCGCCCTCTCCATCTTGTAGTCCCTTCTCCACAGGTGACCCTCTTTCAAGACACTGATTCACTAAAGACATCAATTATCCAATCTATTTCCAGTTTGCAGTTCACTCATACACAAATTTCTATTATTTCAGTTTCTCACTTCCTCTGCTTTTAACTGATCTAAACGTCACCTGGGGGGGCTTGGAAAGCACTTTCCCAGAGATGGCTAATTCTAGTAAACTGATTTGGATTGACAGATCTACAACCCAATTCAGCAACCCAAATTCACCACTGTTCAGGCAGATTCCTTTGGGTCTTGCTCTAAATGTGACCAAGTCATTAGTTCTGCATGTGGTCCAAATAAGGGTGAAAGTGATGACATCACGAAGGAAAGACCTTTATCTGCTAGTAAAGCACCACAGCTCAGTACAGCAACCCATCCACACCCAAACACTGCTCTCTTCTAAATTCCTGCACCAAAAATGTCTTTGCTTATTTACTCTTTATAAGCGCTTGATTCCTGGGTAACAGTTTAGATTTCTCTGAAGTCAAAACAACCCTTCAGTAAACCAGCTGAAGCAAGAAGACAGCTCTTTAGTTATGTTTCTTTTTCTAGAAATTGAATCATTTAGGAATTTGCTTTTAATATTATGCAGAATCTCTGTTTGAAACTAACGATTTTCCACTGACTCATCTGTACAACAACAGCTTTGAAGATGTTGCTCATCCTGCTACAGGGGCTTATGTAACTCCTCCCTCCTGACTATTGGATAAGCAAACCCAGGTTATATTAACACAAATAACACATCTCAACCTAGCTGAGATATAACAAATGGCATGCAAACAAAGGATCAAAATGTTTTGTCTGAAGAGTGATGACAAGAAGCAGCAAACTTTCTCAGTCAGTTTTGCAACAGACTTACCAGTAGCAAAAAGCAGTTTCCTTGGGTCCTGAAAAGCAGTCAGAGGAAAAAGAGTCAACATAAATGATTTACATCCATTTAATAATGTAATAATAATAATAATAACAAGTAGCTCATAAAGCTCACACACTTGATAGCATAAGTAGCCTCTAATTCGGGATGCAGAAATGGATTTGATAAAAGTTTACAGTGACTGCAATTCAACATAAACTAAAACTTTTGCCCTTGTATTCCTTCAGTGAAGATAATTCTGATCTTTTATGAAAAACTGGGATTCAGATGATTTTACAGATAATTATTTGTTGAAAGCCTAACTTAACTCAGTTACCTCATACCTTTGGGAATACAGAGAGCAGAAGAGTGAGAGATTTGAAAGTTAAATGAAAGAGAATTTTACTGCCAATTACATCACTAAGAGATTTGCAGTGGACTCCAGTGAAGCAGGACTGAACTCAAAGGAGCTGACAATATAAGGCCAGATGTTCCTGTATCCTTCACCACAATTGAAAAGATGGAAGCAGAGAACTTCTCTGAGGAGGGGAAGAGGAGATTTGTCATCGTCATAGAAAAGTGCCTCACTCCAAGTCCTAAGCCTCATGAGATTTTTGTCTTCACTGTGGAGAAGAGCTTTAAAAAAAAAAATGCAGTAAAACCCAGGGAAGGGAGATGGCAGATTTTCACACAGATCAGGAAAAACTAAGCATTCATCTCCCTGACCTCTCTGCATCCAAATGTAAACACACTCTTCCAGCCATGAATGGAAGATGACAGTAGCATCCAGACTGCTCACAACAGTTACCAAAATAGGTTTAAGCAGAATTTACTCTGAGATATTAAAGAGCTATTAGAATACCTAAAATCCAGGAGGTACCTCATCCTAGAGGTACTAAAAACTTGCTGTGTCGATTTTCTGTTGAAAAATTCTTAGGTCTGCATAGTACAGGCTGCCATGCACTCCCTGGCATGTTCTTGCCTGAGGAAACCCTTGCAACCTTCCTGATGAGAGTATGTCTAACTAGACCACTCCTAACACATGCAGACACTTGAGTTCAATCCAGAACTTCAGCACAATAGTTGGTGTTGGTATGTCTGTCTCCCATAGAATAGCTCTGTGATTAGGTCATTCACCAGGGAGTAGAAGACCTTGGTTGTTGGTCCTTCTGGGCCAGGGCTGACTCAAGCTCTCCTTTTCCAGGAAAGGATGCAGCTGGGATGGGATCATTCTAAATCTTTCCCAATGAAGCTGGTAGACTTGAGACTAGAATGAATATAAACAAGACAGAACCTGATCGTAACCCAAGGAAGAAAGTTCTGGACTCTGTTCTCAATTCTGAAATCTGCAAATATCTCTCCAGTGCCAAATGCAGAAGCAAGCACCTGCAGAAAGGACTAGGGCTCTGGTATGCCTTCAAAAGATCTGCATCACAGGCAGACAAGTCACACAAACAAAGTATTTCGTAAGTAGAAATCAGCTTGCAGCCCAGTTGATGTAGACAATTCCACTCTTAGCATATACTACAGTTCCCGTTGCAGTTTAAAAGTGCGAATTAGTCTCAAGTCTCACTGTCCTCTAATTCCCAGCATATATTTATATATCACACAGCATTATATCCTGAATGCTGGAAATGCAGAATGGGTTCTCCCCAACAACAGAAGCCTTTCAGCTAGGTCCACTCAAGGAACAGAGAGTAACAGGAGACAATAAGGAGAACAAAGAGCAAAGTGAAAGGACTTGATGGCAATATTTTCCACCTCATAGTCAAATAGGTGTGAATCCTGCTGGTTTAACCATATTCTTAATAAATGTTTTGTCCAGAGGAGGAAATAAAATCCATAGCATATAGATGGCAGCGTATTTTCACCACACAAAACCAGCAGTGCTGTGTAGATCACAGGATGGATCATACAGTAGAATTGGATATACAAATGCTCAAATATTTAAATTCTATAATCAAAATCAGAATATAAAAGATGGCTGGCTCACCTCACCACGGTAGTGTGCTGCATTTATTGCCAGAAAGTCTTCATTGTAGTTCTCAGAGAAGTTAAGAGCATTCACCAGATGAGCAGCAACATGTAGGACTAAAAAAAACAAAAAACAAAAAACAAAAAACAAAACACACACACACACAAAAAAAAAAAAAAAAAAAAAAAACAGAAAAGCTGAGATCTATAAAAAAGAGGCATACGTTGCCCTGAACAAAAGAAAAGCAGCTACTCAAATGCCAAGTAACAATCCCATCACCTGCATGAGATGCATCAGGGCCTATGAAATATTTTTTCTGTAGTAAATCAGGTAATAGATATTCCTAGCATGCATTTTACGATTTATTTTTTTTTTTACACTATAAGCAATCATTTCTGTACCATCATGCTTCAGCTGGGAGACAACATTCAAAGCTGTCCACCAAAGAATGTTTCTTCTTCGCTGAACAGGCTATTTGCCTCCACTGCAATAAAATCTGTAGCACCCTGCCTCTTCACTCAAATTCCTGAGGCACAACCTAGAATCACTCGGCAGACTTTGACCTGATTTCATATACCTGCCTCCTCCTTCCAGAAACTGGAATTTTAAGGAAAACCTCAGCCCTAGAGTGTAAGCTTATGTGTTTAAAGGAAAAATAAGACAAAACCCACACACAGCTGAGAAAGCATTCACAATTTGAGGCAGGGAAGCACAGAGCAAGACTACCCCCAAACGTACTGTAAAAGAAAAACCACAAAATACTGCTTTGTTTAATGTGTTTCCCAAACAAGGTGCTGCTCGGCACAATAAAATCTTACCTGAAAAGATGCATATTGTTACACCACATGTCACATGGAAAGTTTTACTTTTGTCTATCAGCCTTCTGGTTTTCCTGCTGGCAACCTAATAAGAGAAGAATTCAAGCAATCTCTCTTCTAAAACAAAGCAAAGAAAAAAAATGCTAACAGCAAATGCGGCAATTTAACAGCACCTTCAGCTTTTACTAGGTTTAATAACCTTGTAAGAACAGTACTCAAACCTAAAAAATACAGGACTATAAGCACAAGGCAATTTTGAGGTCCTCATGAAGAAATTGAAGTTACTATCTATTACAAAGATGTTAAGAGCCCATAAAATAATGTCTATTCTGGCCTTAAAATTCACAAATTCTTGCACTAATTGTTCTAGGAGTCACTGACTTCTTAAGTGAGCAGAACAGAGGAAAAGAGGTGTACACCTATGATCTACGTATAATTGCATCTACAGGCACCCGATCTTACTGTTACTGTCACACAATGAATAGAACTGGTGGGTTTGCAGCCATCTACATAACACTTGTTTCCCAAAAAGCATTACGTCTATTTCTGTCAGAGTAACTGGTGAATCATAAACAAGCTCAACTACTGTTTACTGAATACGGATATAGAAAACAAGCCCTCTTAGATTTCCTGAACTTTTATTCTCCCATGGTAACTTATATATCAGCTTGGGTATTTTTATTTAAAATTTCATCATCTCCAGTGGGACGCTTCAGGTCACACAGAGGTGAAGCTCATTTCACTCTTGAATACTACATTGAAGCAGTAGAGGGGACACAGATGGCTTTAACATTAGAGTTGGGAAAGAAGGAGCAGACCTCATCTGGTCATAGTTCTCAGTAAGTCTACATCCCTCAAAAATGACCTCAAGAAACCCACATTAAAAGTCCAATCAAACCAGATAATGCCAGCCAACTCCAACTGTCTTTAAAACTGTCGTGAATCTCTGTGCTACCTGCACCATGACAACATATACTGTGTAATAAACAGTGGTGTAGCAGTTTCTGTCTATTATTATTAGACTTTATATAAACCAAGGCCCTTTTCTTCTTACCTGTTGTGTTCTGAGGACAGTGCTTACCTTCTGAGACCCTCGGAGGAAGGCCAAGAGAACACGGCACATTGGTAAAAGGACCAGGCAGCAGTTGAGATTGAGGACAGATGCTGAAGCTCTGCTAACACACAATCCTAGCTGAACAAATACAGCAAGAGTTAGATAATAAGGAGAGAAAAATGCTCTTAACAGTTCAGGCACCGGTATTAAAACTGCTTTCCATTCCTGCTTAAACAGCTCCCGTGTTCTCTTGGCTGATCAGAATAGTGGAGTTACACCATGTTTTACATGTACAACTGTATGCCTGGCATGCTACCCTGTTCTCTGAGAGGAAACAGCTCTCGCCTTTGCATCAAATAATAATATTAAATAATTTTGTTTGTGGGAAAGGATTGGCCTTGAAGACCCTAAAAGAATTATTAAAACCAGACCTTAAAAAGAACTAAGAAGTATAGAAGTATGTGGCTATCATTTCATGCAAGAAATGAAGGAGCAGGTTTTGTCCCCTGGTTTTCAGTGTTTGCATTTTGATGCTGTGTCACAAGTGCACTATAGCAGCTACCTACCATTCACAACAGTTTTTTCCTAGCTGCATAAGAGGAGAATAAAACAGAGACAGATAATTTCATCATTAGCTTAATTCATAAAGAACTGAAACTGATATAAGATTCGAGTTCAGCTGAACTGCACCAGCTCAGAAGTAACAGCAATAATGTCAGCAACTGACAAATTTCTTTTCAAAGAGCCGATACCCTCATCAGTGCTCACAACCACATGCAACAAAACATATCTAAGACAACAGAAGTGTCCCCTGAGAAATCACCCCAAAGCTTCAACAGATATCATTAAAGTAGGAAAGAGGGATAAATACTGTAAAGAACCTAGAGAGCCATACAAGAGAAGTGTAATGATTTTCCAGTTAGCAAGCCAGAAAAGCATGTAAAAAAATATTGATTTGTTTAAACTGAAATGGTAATATTATTCCAAGGACCATTAGGTATCATCACTGAACTCCTCATCCATTCACACTATTCAACGTGATATTTGGGCCCAAAGAAAGCAGGTTCTCTTAACTACTCACTATCTGGGAAAATTATTGAAATCTAATTTCACTAATGCTTTTACTGGTATATTTGGAACTTACATAATTAGAACAAAAACACTTGTCAAATAAATGAACAAAGCATGCATTAATGTCATAACCCTGTATTTTTTCAGCTTATTATAGTTCCTCATTCATTTATGAATTTTAAAGAAGTTAGCAAGATGCCATTGTTCTCCCAGCTATTAGGCTGAATTACCATTTTATTAGCTTTTGTAAAAGATGCTTTTAGAATATCAACAGATTTCTAGAATGGTATGTCTTACAATGTTCTCTAAAACACAATTTTTTCAATTCCTGAAGAAATTAATAAGAAAACAGCATAATTCCATAAGATAACTCAAATCCTGAAAAGGTGTTTTGAACATATACACATCATATAATTAATAGTT
Source organism: Aythya marila (assembly GCF_965140915.1). Taxonomy (NCBI): domain Eukaryota; kingdom Metazoa; phylum Chordata; class Aves; order Anseriformes; family Anatidae; genus Aythya; species Aythya marila. The sequence goes on from NC_139042.1 coordinate 9,324,049, forward strand.
ATTAAAGGTTTATCAATTTTCCATTATGGAACTTCATGTAAAGAGGGCATCTACCATTTCTCAGTCAAAAAAAAAAAAAAAAAATCAACTGCATTCACATCTTTCTTATCAAGAAGAAATAATCAGAGAAAAACAATTTTTTTTATTTTATTTTTTTTTTTTTACAAAATTATTAGCAAAGCCTTTTTGTTTGAAAATTCCTAGTGCTTATTACATGCTTTTTTACAGACTTATCTATGTGTTACAGAAATGGATAAAATACAAACTACTAAAATAAAGAAAAGTAACAGGAATCCACTACGTCTAGCAAGATCACTAGCACAAGGTCATGACAGGAGGTTCTCAGTATCATAAAATATAAAAAAAAAAACACCACACCGTGAAGGATTATGTTGTATATAAATTGTTGGTTTTACCATTGGAAGGGAAAGCAGCTTTGTGCCTGCTCTCACAATTTGTAACCCATGTACCCTGTCTTCTCTGCAGTACCTCTGGGCACAAGATCACTAGGTAAACAAAAGCTAAAAGATGTTCAACCTAACTGAAGAATCAAGCTCTCCACCCAGATCCCTTTCCTCTTCTGGCTACTCTATGTTATTTAGTTAGACCTGAGTACTAGGGACTGTCTCACCAGACATTACCAGCTTCCACAAAACAAAGTAGTCATAAGAGCACCTTCTCGTAAAGCTGGTCATGTGGAATAGAAGCAGTTACCCTAGAAAACATGTTCTACCTTGCTGTCTGCCACATAGAGCGTGATCTCTGGCAAATATCTAGTGAGAAAATCCTACAGAAATTACACCAAGTGGGATGTTTATAACAGAGGCATCTCCAACCTTATGAGTTAAGGAAAATAAGACTAGAATGGACCATATAATCTAGTCCATTCCTACACTCTACCCCTCCTCTGCTATTTCTTCCAATAAATTGTTAGTCCTTTTTCCTTTGCATAAAACCTCCCTTGCTTCTATTTCATCTGTAACTTCATTCTGTTCCCAGACGGAAGTATATTCTCTACCCTCCAGCAGTAACTCTTCATATACCTGAGAGCTACTAATTGACTCTTTGGTTTTCTATCCTAGAATCATAGAATGGCTTGAGTTGGAAGGGACCTCAAAGATCATCTAGCTCCAAGCCCCCTAATGTGGACAGGGATGCCACCCACTACATCAGGTTGCTCAGGGCCTCATCTAACCTGGTCTTGAACACCTCCAGGGATGGGGCACTCACAGCCTGGGGAACCTGTTCCAGTGCCCCACCACCCTCTCACCCTCTGAGTGATGAATTTCCTCCTAATCTCTAATCTAAATCTCCCTTGTCTTGTTAATATCTGATTGAGTAAAGAGTCACTCTCCATCTTTTTTATAAGTCCCCTTAAGTACTAAAACGCTGCAACAAGGTCTCCCCAGAGCCTTCTCTCCTCTGGGCTGAACAGCCCCAGCTCTCTCATCTTGTCTTCCTAGAAGAGATGTTCCAGCCTTCTGACCATCTTCACGGCCCTCCTTTGGACTCTCTAACAGCTCCACATCCTTCTTGTGCTGGGGGATCCAGACATGGATGCAGCGCTCCAGCTGGAGCCTCACAAGGGCAGAGCAGAGGGGGACAATCACTTCCCTCCACCCGCTGGCCACTCCTCCTTTGATGCAGCCCAGGATGCATTTGGCCTTCTAGGCTGCAAGCAGAAGCTGCTACAGGCTAAACAATCTTTTTTCCCAGCTACCTTTCCCCCATACATCACGTTCTTTAGACTTCAGATCATCTTGTCTTTCTTCCTCTGGACTCCCCAAGCTGGTCCAGAGCCCAGGTGACTACATCTGAGCACCAGCTACAATGACCATAACCTCAGCAACTGAGATGTTACTGAATACCAAATCTCACTTTCCACTTCAAAGCATGGTTTTAAAAAATGGTGTGAACAACCACAATAAGTATTTCTCCATCTTTACCGACATTAGCTTAAAGTGACTTTAGAACATCAATAAATATTTTTGGACTATTAGAGAAAATAGCAGTACCCTTGAAATCATTAAACTTAATAACAAGTAAAATGTCTCTATAATGTGCCACTTGCATATACAAAACTATCTCTATTTTCATTAATTATTCTTCCTCTAAAGGGAAATGTAAAATGAGCTATACACCTCATAAAAGCAATAAATCCAAACCATGGTCATTAGAAGCATATAAGCAGTTTTATTAAAGCTTGCTGATGTGCTACAGCATTTCAGTGATTAAATGAGCACGGTTTGAAAAACAAGAATATAGAACATTTATACAAAACTCAGAAGTAAACTTAACAGTTCTTGTAGCTCTTGGTAAATGCCAAAAAAAAAAAAAAAAAAAAAAAAGTGATACTCTAAGTAAAGCAATTAGAAATTGATAGTAATTTCTTTTATACGACCTAGTCGCTACTACTTCATTTGGTCACGTATTATATGATCCAGTCACTATAATGGGGTTCTACAAGGCTCTATTTTAGGACCATTTCTTTTTAGTATTTTCATAAACCTGATTTAGTGGGAGTTGTCCCTGCCCATGGCGGGGGAGGAGGTTAGAACTAGATCGTCTTAATGTCCCTACCAACCAAAACTATTCTGTGATTCTATGATTCTGTGAAATAACTTGGACACAGGACTTGAGAGTATACTTGTAAGCTTACAGACCACACTAAATTGGGAAGAGCTGTTGACTCCATTGGGGGTGGAGAGGCCTTGCATAGAGATCTAGACAAATTATAGTGCTGGGAAATCACCAACTGTATGAAGTTTAACAAGAGCAAGCGCTGGATTCTGCACCAGGGAAGGGGCAACCCTGGCTGTATGTACAGTCAGGGGGACAAGAGGCTGGAGAGCAGCCCTGCAGAAAGGGATGTGAGGGTTCTTGTTGCCAACAAGTTGAACATGAGCTAGCAGTGTGCCCCAACAGCCGAAAGGGCCAACCCTGGGTGCATCAGGCATAGCACTGCTAGCTGGGCAAGGGAGGGATTGTCCTGCTCTGGTCTGGTGTGGCCTCACCTTAAGAACTGCATACAGTTTTGGGTGCTGCAGTATGAAAAGGACATAGTCTACTAGAGTGCCCAAAGGAAGGCTACAAAGATGCTGATGGGTCTAGAGGGAAGATGTATGAAGAGCAGCTAAGGTCCCTTGGTTTGTTCAGCCCAGAGCAGCGCAGCCTCAGGGGAGGCCTCATGGCGGCCTGCAGCTCCCTCTCAAGGGGAGCGGAGGGGCAGGCACTGAGCTCTGCTCTCTGGACAGTGACAGGACCCAAGGGAACGGCATGGAGCTGGGACAAGGGAGGGTCTAGGAAAAGGTTCTTCAACCAGAGGATGGTAGGGCACTGGGATAGGCTCCCCAGGGCAGTGGTCATGTCATGGATCCTGCTGGACTTCAAGAAGTATTTGGATAACACTCTCAGACATAAGGTCTGATTTTTGGATGGTGCTGTGTATAGCCAGGAGTTGGACTCCATGATCACTGTGGGTCTCTTCCCACTCAGGATATTCTATTATTCTATGACCTACATGATACATCGTGAGCTTCTGAAAAAAAATGTTTTCTTCAAGTTTAAACATAAACCAGGCAAAGTATCAGTTATCCAAGACTTCCTTTATCAGGCACAACTATTTTATTTGGAAAACTTCAACTGAATAGTCTGATGTGGAATATTCTGAAGTAGAGTTACTTTTCAAATATGTATTATTAAATGAATAAAACAACTTCTTGTAAGAAATAAGGAAAATGACACAATTTAACTAAAAATTTTTGAAGCGTCTGTAAGTAGAAAAAGATTAAGGAAAAACTTGGTTCCAGCTTTTCAAGTTCTTCCACAAACACAAGGAGACTATAGCATGAAATGTGGCTAGAGAACTTCTTAAAACAAGGTTTTCTGAAAAGATAGGATTGTTTTGCTTTTTAAATCTAGCCTGGCTTGTCCATCATTAGTTTTGCATTACTTGTCATATAAATCCAGTTTTTGAAGAAAAAACTATTGTTTCAAGTTACTGGAGTCACACTTCGATTTCACTGGTAATAAAAAATTCGTGTTTTGTGTGAACAACTCACAACATGCAACTTTTAAGTACACAGATAGACAATGGAGAGCAGCAAAGGGAGAAGGAATATTGCCCTCCACTGAAATACAATATGCTGTAGTGAGGCTGTCAAAGAAGACATCCTATTAACCTTCTTTTGTGTTTTGCCATGCCACTATTTAACAAATAGCACATATTCATTCATAATGCCATTCCTATGGAACAATGCCCTAACATTAATTCTAATTAAATACTATCAACATATACACAACAGGGGGAAAAAAAAAACAGGAAATGAATTTTCCCAGTAATGCAGTGCACTTTTGGGAAAGTGTGATTGAGATAGTTTCATGAATGTCCAATTTTATTTCTTCAGAGTAAAGCTTAAATGAACCAATGTTTGCTGAAGCAAGCTCATGAACAATTTGAAAACAATGGTAAAGAAATACAGTCAGCAATTCTTAGAATCACAATTCATGCAAGACCCAGAAGAATAACAGAGTACTAAGTTTACTCTTAACATATATCCAAAGGCTTAAAATATCCCCATGAAACTAATTCTTTCCAAATGGTTTCCAAGTGGTCTCTTTCTTGATTTCCTTTGCATTGCCTGGGTGGCATAGAAACAAATTAACATAGTGCATTGCTGAATTGTTAATCAACAATAGAATGAAAAGAAGATATTTTGCTCCCAGGCAACTCATTGCTTCTAGAAGAGAATATATAGCCTCATTATAGCTCAGAAGTAAGAGAAATACAATCCTCTCTTCTCCCTAAGATTATCATTGTGTCAAGAAAAAAAAAGTGTTATTTCACATTAGTAGCATATGAAATTGCTTTAGGATCAGAAAGAGAAATAAAACACATTCCCAAAACCTCTGCTGGACGCTCTCCTTCATCTAATTTCACTGATACCAAATCTAAGCAGTTGACAATCTCCTTCTGTACTCTGCATACCCTGTACAACACATGTTGTTATCCTGTTTCATGGAGGGGTAAAGAAGCATAGAAAAACTAAGGGATTAATCAAATTCACAGAGGAAACCTGCAGCACCCATAGCACAGAACTGGACTCACTATAAACGTGAAGCTGGTACCCCAAAAACTAGGCAAGATTTATTCTCCAGGCAAGTATAAAGCAATCAGATTTTTCCTTCTACACAGCAGCAGAAAAAGGCTCCAGAGATATATAGTGCATGTACTCTACATATCACTGCATGCTAACACAACATGCTAAGTAGAACAGAGAAGCAGAGAGTCAGTTTTCATCACATGTTCTGAGTGTTGCCAGTAGCAAAGTTATGAAAATGTGCTTCTCCATAGCTAGGCAAAAACTTCGAGTATTTGTTTGAGGGCTAAAATACTTTACTGCATACCTCAGAATTGCCCCAGTTTGTTAGCCAAACAGTGAATGTAAGATTCAACTGCTGTGCAGAAAAATCCAATATTCAATATGTGGCTGCAAAATGCACTGGAGAGGAGAATTTAGAAAGACTTCAGCATATATTACCCTACCTCACCTTTTAAGACTACCTTGTAAGAAAAAAAATGGCACACTATCACAAATCCTTCCCTAAGTGACATTTCTCTGATTCTCATGCCTTCACTGTTTATGTGCAACAATCCTAACCAAGTCATGATGGAGAAGAGACATCATACCTGATACTGTCTCTCTCTCTCTCTCTCTCACTAGACCCTCCACCCTCCTTTGAACTTCCTCAATCTTCTAGGAGTTGAACTTGATGATCCCTGTGAGTCCTTTCAAACTTGGGATATTCTATGATTCTAGGATTCCGAACAACTTCAATGACTGTGGGAAGAGCCATAAGCAACATGTTCTATTCTGAAGATCATCTCCCCAAATCAGTACCAGAGCTGCTAAAAATATTTATTTTCATAGGTGGGATAAATTGTGCTGCACACTGTGCCTCCATCTCACCTGATTTCCTTTTCTTCATAGAGTATTCCTTGTTTTGAATAACAGAGCACAGAATCTAAGATGAAGGACAGATCTTAATTGCACAGGATAGAAATATTACCCTGTAGGCATGCCAAATCTAGCTGGAGATTTAGAAGGAAAAAAAAAAAAAAAAAGCAGCTGAATGAAAGAAAAATGTAAGGGTAGTAGAAATCTATTGGAACATGTGAAAACTTCTAAAAAAGTTTGACTGGGTCTTCTTCGTGAAGATGGAAGGTTTCAAGGCAGGACTACGTTAAATCACATCCTGTTGTACTGCAATCCTTTAAAATTACTTTAAGATTAAATAGTGTAACATATTTGAATCACACTAGTAAAGAAAAATATATTACACATAAACAAAAAAAACAGCAGTTCTTTTAAAAAAAAATCTCAGTTCTCTATGTCAACTCAAGTCCCAAGCTCAGTTTTTTCTTATGTATTTGTGAATCAGAACTTGGATATGACATTATAGAAATGGAGAAATATCAGGAGTGGATGGCAACAGCATTTTTAATTCTTTAATGTAACATGGTTTATTTTCCCTGCACTAATGAGAATCAGTATTACCACTGTTCACTTAAACCTCACCTATCAGGTATTCCTTAATGACTTTCCTTCTCTATCTGTTCACATATTTAGGTCATGTTCTCATTTCATATACAGTCCCTTTGTGTTAGATACACTCCTCATTCTGCTTAAATCAGTCACACAATCTGAAGAAAGCAACCACTTTAAACTGGAATGTTGTATTAGCTTTCAACTTCTCAGATAATCTCCAAAAATAGTGCATTCACTTAGACCTCAGACTAAATGTTCATATTTATTAATCGGTTAACTTAATCTGTTATAATCCTGACCCCAGGAAATTTAATAAATACTTTTGTCAGTGCTGCTAAATTACAGGTTTATTTTTGTGCCAGGCAGAATGACACACTCAAGGCCTGGAAGAGATTACAAGTTATCTTCCAGATCAAGTGTTTGACTCACCATTTTGCAGCGATATAAAAGTGTGACAGCATTTTATGTGTTAATTTGCAACAACAGCTTGAAAGGTTGATCATGCAAGATGCAAGATCTCAACTACTGAAGGTCAGTCATGAAATCTAGAGATTCAGAATAGTTAAGCCCCCCAGGAGGGCCACAACACACTGCAACACAGAGCCACAGCAGTAAGTTGCTTATTGCCATATCTGAGTCACAGCCACACAGAAGTGATCCTACACCTGCTACTAAGGCCCCCTTTATGCTGAATGATTTCCCCCTACCATAACACAGTGGATAATATGGTCTGTAAAAACAGTCTTCTAGAATGTAATGAAGCTATTTTAAGACCTGCCATTGCTGGCCTACTACAGGAAACCTACAAAGAAACATTTTGGCCATAATTTCGCCCTGTTCTACAAAGTATTACACCGTGATCATCTTGGAAGTAGGAGCAGTGATATCAACAGGACACAGTATTTTTAACATACACAGCAGTAAAAATTCCAACACTCATTTATGAGGTAGCTCTACTATACTCCCAACTGTTAAAAGTTTCACAAGAAGTTCTTCAAAGGTGGAAGTTCTTTCATAAATGGTAGCAATTTAGATGTCCTTCACAGGACAACTGCCACTTGACCTTAAAAAACAAACAAACAAAAAAAAAACAAACAACAACACAAACAATGACAACAAAAAACAAGTAAATACAAGAACTATATGTCACAAAATAACATATTATAAACACATTGGTTTATAACTGAAACTAATCGTAGCAATAATGCTGATCTGTGGAATGTCCAGGAAGGACAGAGGGATGAAAGAAAAATGTTTTAGCAGACAAGAAATCATGAATGAGGCAAAAAGAAAGTAAGAAAAGATCTGTTTATAGTTTAAGGGGACTATAAAGAGGTCTTGTGGATTAATGGCCTCAGTCTTCACAAGGAAATCCTGTTTACATACAGTTCCATAGTAACCTAACTCTATTAGTAAATATTTTTGCTACATGTAGCACCTTGAAAAACAAATCCCAAATAGACTACTTACAAAACAATTAAGTAGCAGAAACACACTAACATTAAAAAATATAAAGGGTCAAGATACATAGCTCCCTTCAATGCTTACATGTGTGGGGGAAAACACGCTACACAGCCAATGCATAAGGATCAATGGAAGCAGAATTTGGCAAAATTACCAAAATCTTTACTGTCATAATAAATTAGCAGAGACAAATTTCCACTTGATGCTAGAACATCCAGAATGTATTCCAGGTAGTAAATAAAGATGACATAAATGTAATGCACAGTACAGCCAGCACAGTAAGAAGGCAGCAACCGTATAGATTAAAAAAAGTGAGAAAGCACTTTCCTTTTCAGACCCATTTTCAGTTATTCGATCCTTTTCCAAGAAGACCCTTTCTGAGAATGCGTTTTCTCCACTTCGGTGTGAAACCCAGAAGCTTATCTCATGTATTAATGTCCATTTGACTACATTAGAGTTACTTGATCAGGGACTAGTGAGGGAAAAAGAAAGAAAGAAAGAAAGACCTTTTATGCCATGACAAAATGAGTCTAATGCTGAAGTCAAGCACCAAGAAAAAGGTATTTTGTTTAACACTGTTAAAAGCAAGGTTTGAGTTCTACAGTAAGGCCAATACTGAACACGGGACTAAATTTGTTGGTCAGATGCAAGCAAGTTTTTGGGGAGGAAAAAAAAAAAAAAAAAAAAAAGCCAAGATTACGTGAAGGGATAAATCTGGAAGTCTGCAAGGAAATAAATCATCTGGTCAATTTATCTGACTGAGCAGACAAAACCTCCAATAATGAAAATTCTGGACTCACATCAAGTTATCTATGAATTTTCCTTTCTGTAATTCATGTCTACTATGTCTTGTTGTATCATAAACACAGGGACATGTTTAAGTGACGGACTCGGTAGGTAAGGTTCATGGTTTGACCTGATGATCCTTGAAGGATCAACCTAAATAATTCTATTTTCCTGAGAACCTCCAGGGATGGAGATTCCACAGCAAAGAGTTCATGGCCTCCTCAGCAAGACTCAAAATGAACAAAGTGGTGATGTCTGACAACATAAATTTAACCACTAAATTTTGTGGTGTAGAATGATGTGCTCTTCCTAACCACATCACTGTCTCTGACTTATTTATTCTCTTTGGGCTCCCTGGACATCACTGTGCTATTATTGCCTTTTTGCATATGTAGAATTAAGTATCAGAAAGATTCACAGACATATCTGAGTTCAGATAATAATTTTTAAATTGTCAAAATAATTGTAAAATAATTCTAAAACCCCATGCTAAGTATCTTGTTTAAGGTTGCAATAGATACAACTGGCATGGAAAAAAACTGAGCTTTCCTCTGTAGAAGGCTGACAGAAAGAGAACCATTTCAGTGACCACTGAGGAAAAAACAACCTCATTCTTCTTCACATAAGAATGAAGAAGAAATGGCATGAAAACACAGCAGAGTTGAATATATTCTGGATATTCAGTCCAAGATTGCATTTTATATCTTAATCTGATTTCCTACAGCAACTCTTCTTGTCCTTCGTCCTGTTACTTGCTAAACAATAAAATAAGTAGTTGTAAATCTTTTAGTGCTGCAAGTGAGCAAATTCTTAAGAAGATTTTACTTTAACACAACATATAAAGAGAAAAAAAATCTTGAATAGACCTCACTGAGAAACAAGAGACTTTTTTTAATTAAAAAACGCAGCCATTCCTTTCTGCCATTAGGTGTTGCCTTGTTGGAAAAAGGAACTAATTTTCAGGAAAGTATTTGTAAAACAAGTTCATCCTGTTAAGATAAAAACAAACAAACAAAAAACACAACAACTGTTAAATTACAATTGAAGAATTTTCATCTAGATGTCAGAAATTTTAAACAGCAAGAAATAGCTTACAGAGACAGCACAAACCACTCACCAATGTATGGAAAAGAACTCAGGATGGTTATGGAGACAGGCCAAGAGATGGCCAGTGGCTATGCAAACCAATGTACAGAATGCAGAGGTGCAAAAATCCACATGGATTTTTAAAAGCAGCTGTAGTATGGCTGTGCTTACTCCCTGTTTCCTGAAGAGGCTAAAATTGTTTTGCAAGGCTTGGAAAAATTGAGCCCAATCTGTATGATTTATGCACACATATAAATATATTAAAAAGAAAGGAGAAACCTAACTTTGGCATCCAAAAGTTGCATTTAGACAAACTGTAACTAAGCGAGTTTTGAGAATGTTTTAGTCTTTAATGTTTTCAAAGTTTCTAAATCACTTTTGGAGCTTTGACTAAAAGTATTTTTTAGACTTCACTTTCCTCATTTCAAAAAAATGTCTAAATTTCCACAGTTAAAGATGTCGTGTTAGACAAACTCAAATACATGGCCTTCTGGTCATCAACTCCTAACCAAGACAATGAATCTGTCGCTTGAATCATCTCACAGGTTCTGAATACCCAGATTCAACTGCATTGTACTACTTTGTGTGTTTTTGATTTTGAAGCGGAAGAAAACCAGAAAAAAAGGCCAGACGATGAGCTGGTATAAGGCAGACAAGTCTTCTGAATTGAAAGGAACTTTGCTGATTGATATCAGCTGACAATCTGGCCCAACATGTTGACCCAGGAACATTCACTTTATAAACAACTGACTTGCTCTGCCAGGAACAAAATCTCTTCCCAAATGGATGCAGTGGGCTGCAAAGCCATTGGACATTATCATAAAATTAAACATGTTTTCATGTTTTTTCCCATGAAACATCATAATCATGAAGTATTTAAGTATTTTAATTCCTGTGCTTTTGCACTTCCTTTGCTAAGATTCACTTCTTGGAACACAACTGAGTCAGCCAGAAGGGAAAAAAAAAAATAGAGACAAGTATAATCTATCCAACTCACTTTCAAGCAAGTTTCACAAAAACTTATGGACCTGGTTAGCCATGGCAATGCTATCCATCATATGAAAAAAATATACCCGGGATCTACCAAACATAAAACCTGGAAGTTCTACAGCAGGTTAGGATGTGCATCATCTGTGCTTCAGCACCATGTCAACTTGACTATTGAAATCCATTACCAAGAATGGCACAGTGTCACAAAGCATCACCTTATTCCTTTATTTGTACTTGAATTCTAAAATACTGAGCAACCTTATAGAATTTTTCATAAAATTGTTATCGCTTAATCCGCCTCTTTGGTCAGAAGTCATTTCAAGCAACCACGACCGTGTAACTGGATATGGGACAGACCCCTATATCACTTCCCAAAGTTATCTTTCTGGGTTGTTGTGGTAGTTGTGGATGTTACTCTTGCCAGATTAAAATATACAAAACTTCAGTAAACCATTCAGATTCCAAGACTCTTTTCAGAAAATAAAACTAAAATTACATGTAATGACAAAGATTTACACAGAACATAGAATCCAAGAGGATGACAACTTGGTAAGTTTTTAGTTCTTTTCAATCTCATGAGTTCCTTCAGCAAATTAAGACTAAAAGGAGCACAAGCCCATAAGCCTGGCTAATGTTTTGATGACAAAAGTTGAGCTCCGGTCTGCAGAGCATGTTTGAGTCCTGTGAGACCGCCTGCAGCTGAGGACGTGGGAAGGGAGGAAAGGAGGAGAAAGTCCCACACTTGAGTGACTCTTTTTCAACACCGTCAACTTTCTACTCCTAAATAACTGTCAGCAGCCTCCCAGTAATTTCCTACTGGATCTTTCCCTACTTTTGCAGGCAGTTTGTGTCATCCTTGATTAGCAAACTCATTCTGTCCCCTTTCCCTTCTCCCAGCATCCCAACTTCCAGAGCAAAAAGGAACGGCCGGGTCACTCACCCCTAACATCTGATGCAAATAATAGTACTGGAGCCCTCGATAATAGAGCAGGAAGGTTTTCCAGAAGAGCCACACATTGAGAGAGAGCCATAAAAACTAAAAGAGAAACAAGAGATTGTCAGTGGAAGTTATACACACAAACTTTCCAGTTTTCATTTCATTAGTAAGTCATATGCATATAGTTTCATAAAGAGTTTTAACTGGAATGAGAGAACAAAACTGGCATTTAACAGAAATACTTTAAAAGCAGCACCCTAGAAGTGATGGGTGGGAAGTTTCACTGCCCCTAGAAGCCACAGAGGTGCAGCTCGGTGAGTGAGCACCGGCCACCGCCGGCACAGCTCCTGCAGTACCACCACCCCCTGCCTCCAGCCGGTTACCGCCGTTCGGGACCCTGGGAACACAAACGGGCAACAAAGCGACACAAAGGCAGGAAGAGTGCCACCCCACACCCCCCGACCTCCCTTCTTCCCCAAATTCTCCCCCCGAAGGCGGCCAGCAGCGGCATTGTCCCAAATACAAACGCCCCCACGTGTGCAGCCCAGCGGCAGCCGCACGCCTCCCGCCGCCACCCCCTAAGGCACCCCCGGCACCGGGACGGCTCCGGGCACCCCCCTTTCTCCTCGGCTCACCCCTCGTTCACCCCTTTTCTCCTCATTTCACCCCTTCTCCCCAGAGGCGCCCGGCAGCCCTACCAAAAAGAGGTGCTTGCTCCCCTCGTTGGCCAGCCAGCTCCTCCAGGACACCGCCATGGTGCCTCAAGGGGGGGGGGGGAGGGCGTGCAGGGGATCTGCCCACCACAAAAACCAGCGGCAGGACCCGGGAAGGGGTTTTGGGGGTGCGACAGGAGGGCGAGCCCTCCTTTTCAGCCGGGCTCAGCCGGTCCTCCCCCTCTCCCCACCCCTCACCACCCGCCCTGTCTTCCGGCCGCCGGGGCGTGCGCTGCGATCCTACACGGCCCTTACACAGCCCCTACACGGCCCCGCCGCCCCTTTGTCCGCGGTCAGCCCGGGGTCCATCAGGGGAGCCCGGCGGCGGCCGCCCCCCCCCCCCCCCCCCCCCCCCCGAGAGGGTTCAGGGGAAAAACAAAGAGGCCGCCCGAGGAGCCGCTCTTAGGGCCGCCCGTGAGGTCCTTGGGCAGCTCCTGCTGGTGTCATTTCCATCCTGCTCCCTCAGGTGGCCGGGGAAGAGGTGGGATTCAGGTCCCGGCACCGAGCCCCTCAGCTTGCCTCGTCTCGGCTGTGTTGCGCACAGAAGGGCTTGGCTCTAGGGGGACCCTACAAACACCATCCAGTTCCACCACCCTGCCATGGGCAGGGACACCTCCCACAAGACCAGGTTGCCCAAAACCCCATCCAGCCTGGCCTTGAACACCTCCAGGGATGGGGCACAATCCCACCCCGGCACAAGGAGGGGTGCCCAGGTTCTCACTCCTCCACCTAGCTACCAGTGTGTGATCAGGTTTTGGTTTGGCTTAGGTTTTGAATGGAGGTCGCACCGGATACTGATTTTAACATGAAAGCTTTAAATGAAGCTTTGCTGCCAGCAGCTTTCACGCCTCTTGTGAGCCACCAGGGGAGCTTCCACTCCGTAGCAGGCATTGTGGTGCACAGGGCTGCTCCTTGAGATAGCAGCGGTGACAGCTGACAGCGGAGCAAGCCGGTTTCTCCAGGAGATGCCAAGTCCAAAGAGCAGCCCACAGAAGTCTCATGCAGTCCAGCTTGAGCTGGCTGCCTTCCTCTAACAACTGGGAAAGTTGCCATGCCTTATGATCCAGACAACAAGGGTCCAGATAAAACTGGGAGGAAGCAAAGCACCATCCTTTTCCAGTCCCTATAAAGACGGAGAGTGCCTGACCTATGTGTGCCCCTAAGGTGTATGAGTAGGATGTGGTTCCTATGAAAGTCAGCTGGGGGTATTTTGGTTGTGGCAGGAGCCCAGTCTCAGATAGTGGCAGGATTTCTGCAGCTGCAGAAGGTGAAGTTTTGGAAAAGCAGGACAGAGTAGAGCAGTTATTTTGCATCATCAAATGACCTTAAAAGGAGAGTTGGTGAAAGAAAAAATACGTATCTGGAAATTTAAAACTCACCAGAACCATAGTTTGATGCCAAAACAGCACTAACTGCAAATGAAATACCATAGTTTATGTATCTTGCTTGCTATTTCCACTCATTTCCTCATTTCTGTTGGAACATAAAGACAAATGGAAGCTGCTTACAGAGAACCAGATGATGAAATTTCCCTAGACAAGCATGTCAAAGCCAGAATGACAGAAAATAAAACTTGTAGGATATGTCATGCCTAATAACATGGGGCCTTGGCTATAGCTCAAGCCTGAGCAAGCACAAACAAAACCAAAATAATTTGCCTGTGCCATATGCTATACTTCAAAATACCCTTAGAAACGTCTCTGGAAAATCAGCTCATGCAGGATTTGACTGCCCACTCACATGAAGCTGATGACTCACACTCCGGCAACTGTACTTTACTGCCCACTTACGATCACCACACCGCACGTGGAGTACATGACTCATGCTCCTGTCAGCATTGGATCCTACAGTATTTCTAGGTACACAGTGAAGAATGTGCTTTTGTAGAAAATGTCTCCCTCTTTCTCCCTAGGAACAGCGAAGGTTTTTGAACTGGTGTCCCAAGTTGGCTGACTGAAAGCAGGGCTGACCTTAGGACAACTTTGTTCTTCCTCCACAGAAAATGCGGTTTGCAGGTGGCTGAATCAACATGCCTTCACAGGTGTTTCTGGAAGTTTCTGTCTTCTTCCTCTGTTTTAAACAACCCCACAGATATCTGAGCATGTGTTTTAAACTTCTTGGAAGGAGTAGTCAGAAATGGCTGTAGATACTACTTATAACTTGAAGAACTGCAAAAGTTATATGACTCTTAAACATCATTTGAGCACCAGCTCATCTTTTTGTGTCCTCCTGAACATCCATTTGCCAGTTAGAACAATTTTTTGCTTTGTTCTACCAGCTGGACACACCACTGTCAAAGCAGGCAGTCCCTCTTAAGGACTGAGTACCTACTTTTTCTTGCAAGGTTGTTTCTCCCGCATCAGCTGTCACCCTGACTGCACACTCACCTTCAAGTCTACATCCCATCAACATGTGCAACACTCAAATCTACTCTCCCAGAGCTTATCCAGTTACCTTACACTATTTCGCTGATGTGTTGTAGTATTAGAGATGTGTTGTATTAGAGATGTGTTATATATTAGAAATATGGCTTAAAAGGCTTTTGGTGCCTAAATTTTCCTCAAGTACCTGAGAGTGATCGAGAATCTAATCATCCAAACTTCTAGTTATCTCCATCTTTCAGCACAGTATGATCATCCTGCAAACTCCTGCAGTGACCACCCATGTTGTGAGGATGACACTGCATTCATCAAGTCTGCAGAGAGATCTGGGGACCACACTGGCTCTGTTGCAATCTAGATTTAGGAAGGCAAGCCCCTGAATTCTGCCTGCATCCCAAAGGGGACCGATCCACTCTGCCCAGTATTTATCCTTAATATTGGGCTCATGGGAAGAGAGGGAAATGTTTTACTGGTTTCACTACAGAGCATGGGAAAAATTGTTTCAGCCTAACAGCTGAAGCACTTGCCCAGCAGTGGGATAGCTGGAGCACAAATAACTGAAGCCATTGCACTCCCATCCCAGGGAGGTTTCCTAACCACTGCACTTCACCAGGATCAAGGAAGGGAGCAACCTCCAAGTGAGCCACTGTGCATCCTGGAAAGCATGGGGAGGAGCAGAAGGAAAATCAGAAAGGGAGGCTGGCCAAGTGGTAACATCATGCATCTACGGAAGGGAGATGATCATTGAGGAAGAGGAGATTTGGGACACTGGTTCTATTTTATTTTCCACTGGAAGACGAAATACTGAACAAATTAAAAATGTTCAGGAGAAAACTGAAATCATGTGAGAAGACAGAAACTGACAGGTTTCCCCATAAACAACTTGTATTTTGTAGAACTTTCTTATTAAATTTAGGCTACATGCTGTTTGTGTTTATCTATTTCCTGTTAGTCTAATGTGTAGGCACAACAAAAGTGTAAAATAGCAATCAAAATGCATGTCCCTATTAAGGTCTGTGCCATCTGAGTAATGTCCTGTGTAACGGCATGTGTTTTTTATGGCATTACATGTTGTGTCATTTCTTTCCTTTTTTGAAACTGGATCTTTACATTTGCTGCATACCACAAGATCAACTTTCTTTCTCGTATGTTTCCTGACTGACTCGGAGGCCTCCCTAGGGTGAAATGCTTCTCCAGGTTTGGGTGACAGCCAAGTTTATTAATTTCATTGAAGCTACAGTGATTCACAGCAATGTATTATTTACAGCTGCCACGGTGTCTAGGAGCGTTAAGTATGGCCCAGGCCTGCTCTTTGCCTTACCTGTCAGAAAACAAAACCTATGTACAAAGACTTGAAACAAGGAATCAGGCAACGGTAAGTGGAGGTCTGATTCTCAATTCTCGTAGACATAGCAAAAGCAGCAGCAAGGCACAAGTGTAGCATTAGCAGGTCATGCTTTGCTTCAGTTGAAAATCTCCCCTCGACCAAGCCACTCAGACACCGCTCCCTGCTACAAGAAATAAGTTCAAAAATATGACAGAAGGTTCTACAGTATTTTGTCCTCAAATAACCTCCTACACATTCCTGATTCAAACAAGAAAGATAGCATGACAACTCCAACACACGGCAACATCATTCATCATGAAAGAATGCAAGCACATAGCACACAAGGAAAATGTGTATAATAAATACAGCTGGAGTGCATTCCACAACAATTTGAGAGAAATGTCAGTTACATTTATTTTTCCAACTGTTTGGAAGACCTTCTCAAACACTTGCTTCAGAACTGAACCCCATATCTAGGGATAATGAATACACAGCATCTTATACCTTTTTGAAAGGCTTTAGGTTCAATCCACCTTACACCAAATTTTGAGACTTTCCTTGATTTCAGTAGGAGTGGGAACCAGGCCTGAGAACAGTGCAGAGGTTAAAAACATATCTTGCATTGATTTTAGAGGTTAAAGAAATTATTATATCCCCCAAACAGGCATTCTAGAGATTATTTCTGTATTTGGCCAACCAACTCCGTTTGAGTTGAGGAATTCTTTTT
This sequence comes from Aythya marila, assembly GCF_965140915.1. Taxonomy (NCBI): domain Eukaryota; kingdom Metazoa; phylum Chordata; class Aves; order Anseriformes; family Anatidae; genus Aythya; species Aythya marila. The sequence continues at coordinate 9,341,008 of NC_139042.1, forward strand.
AGAAAAATAGCTTGCCTTATTTTAAAACTCTTGCAGAGTGAAAGAAACACAACCTACCATGCTAAATGACTCCTTTATTAATTATTCACTTTTGTGTTTTTTTTTTTAAAAAAAAGGACATGGTTTGCTGGGTGATAGTGGTGGTTGGGGGATGGTTGAACCAGATGATCTCAGAGGTCTTTTCCAACTTTAAAGATTCTATGATCCTATGATTTTATATTTTTAGACCAAACAAGACTAAAACCATTATGGGAGCACAGGCATTATCACGTATTTTGATGTTACACCAAAACAAATCTACCCTCAAAAATACACTTTCAGATTCATATAGCATTATATTGTCACTTTTTTAACTGTTTCCTTGTTAACTGAATAGACTGAGCATTCAGTTCTTATTTCTTTCCTTTGAGGCAGGGTTTCCAGAGCTGAAGGTCTTTCAGAAGACATTTCATCTTCCTTTCTGAAGGGGGAAACCAACTTTTTATATAACAGTCCAAAATCAGCTTCACTAATACTATATGTAGGAGTACTAGAATCTTAATACTTCACAGGATATTTCTGTGCTTATATGCCAAGTTACTGCATTTGCCAATTTAGTTACAGTGCTGCACTGAAGATTACTAATGCTTCCAAGCCATGTATAAAGGCTATTGAACAGAGCTGGTGTGGAAAAGAAAAAAGTTATCGAACAATCATACCAACACACCACCACTGAATAACAATCCCTTGTGATATGCACTTAATAAAAAAGTGATGTCCTTCAAAGGGAAGCCAAAGATTTAATGGAATTATTAATAACTGAGTCTTGGAACTACCCAAGAAATAAGTAAAATCTGGGCAAGAAGTCATATCAGCACAGCCACTTTTCAAGTGGAAGGGGAAAGCTGGTTAAGAGTGCACAGTAATACTCAAGACAAAAAATCAAACATTATTTTACATCTCTGCATCCAAGGTGGCATAGTGCACTCTCACATTGTACCAGGTCATCCTGATCCAGTGCCAAGACAGAAAGATCAGTGCCAAATAATCTGCACTATCCAAGTTTCCCAGGGGGCTCATCGAGAACACGTCAGTCCCAGTTAACTGAAAAATGTTAAACAATTACAGTACAAGCTACAGCTCTTACAGTTTACAGAGCATAGTTTACAGAAACTCCTGAAGACTACAGTACAAAATGCAACAACATACTTTTGCAAGCATCACAAATATCAATGTTGACTAAACATTCATAATTGCCCAATTCTTGGAAAAACTTTTTCCTTGTAATAGTATGAAGTTAAAAGAACCAAAACTGCAGATCTGAGAGATGGGCGTGTTCTTCTCCATGAACTCTGCCAAACTGGTGTCTGTCCTCTTACTACAAAGTTAGCAGGGCAGGAAAAAGATTGGAATTGCAAGGACAAAGGAGGGCATGGAACTAACAAAGGAGCTCCGAGGACTAAAGCTGACTTTTATCTGTGATCCAAAAAGTAAAATCGGAAAAGCACTTTAAAATAGCAAAATAAAAATGGGACCAAATTTTGGTCAGATATCCCAGACACTAGAAATTCCCACCAGAACAAGAGCTCATTCTTTGTTCACATTGTCACACCTCAGAATCCTCTTGCAAAAGTGTCTAGTCAAGTTTTATTGCTTTTATTTAATCTAGGATTACATTTGTGTCTGAAAAACTTGCTCGAATCACTAGTGTAGACTGCTTCCATGGAAGTTCACAGCTGTCTCTACATTGGAGAAAGAAATTCACATGGGAATGCAGAAAAGGGCAATTCAGATATTTCTCCCCTAATTATCTTAAAAGGCTCCTAATGTTTGCCTTCTGAAAGATGCCTTTAGGCTGCCTTCAAGATGAGTCTTGCCACCTCTACAGATAGGGAATCCAAAGTGTGCTACATGCTATTGCTGGAGACACAAACATCCCCAAATGCCCACATGCAGCTGAAAGTTTAGAACAAAAGGGGAAAAAAAAAATCCAACATAAACAACATTTGGGACATGCCAAGCCAGTACAGATTTAAGGCAGGTTGCCACACTTACATCTGCACTTGCCGAGGAGTTGGGTAATGCAAACATGGTGAAGGGGTAAGATCTGCTTAGCCTGGAGAAAAAAGGTGGTATGGGATTCAGCCAGCCAAACCAGCAGTGCACTGCTACAGTTGGCAGTGAAAGAGTAAACACTAACGAGGGAAAGCACTCTACCACTCTTCAAATAAAGGGAAATACCAATACATGAGTAAATATTTATCCCCTGATGATTAAATTTAGCCTGGAAACCAGAAGAGGTGCAGCTAAATGCTGGAACAGAATTCCAACAAAAGGAGAGGGGGGAAAAAAGAACTTGTTAAATATTAGTGTTCTTTTGTTTTATGAAAAGGACTGCATAATGTCTTCCAGAATAAGTGGAAGGTTGTTAGATGATACACTTTCAGAAAACTTCTTCCAGTCCAAACACAGAAATTTCACAGTCATGACAGCGGCCAGGGACCTGCCACCCAGCACTCAAAGTGTCAGACACTGTCCCACTTGACCACTTGTTCCATTTTCAGTTATCAGTTCCCTGGGTAAGAACTGCTATTGCTTTATTTTCAGTAAAATATCTTCAGTTTTATTTTCAGTTTAATGTTGAACACAACATTTCTCTCTCTTTTAATTAAAATCCTCTTGAACTTTCTTGAGAATAATCCTATTATTGTCAGAGTTTTGGAGCCGTATTGCAGAATTCAACTATTTTTGCAAAAGTAGTTTATATTCTTACTTGCCAATTAACAGCACTGCAAATTAAACATCGGTTCACAAAAGAGAGTAACTCATATTCCCTGCTTCATACAACATAAAGAGCCAATCTCACCAAGTTAGAGCATCTCCAACCTCTGTTCAGTTTGATAAAGCCCAACGCCACTTGGAACCTTCTGCAGATCATGCTGCATTTAGTGCTAAGACAAGATAAACAGCATCAGGCCAGATAGTTTAGAGAAAAAAGACTCTGAATGGTATGGAGAAGATTATAAGGGATAGAACAGAATCCCATCTTTTATTAAATTAGGCTCTCATTCAGTAAAGGTTTTAAGTGCACAATTAACTTAAATAAAAAAAAAATAAAAAATAAAGTCATATCCACTGAGGTCCAGTGTAATTTTGCTTACAGTAAGTAAAGGGATTTGTTGCTCAGTGAGGGCTTTCAGCACATATGTAAGTGCTTTGTTGAATCAAAGTCTTGCACGGGAGTAAATGAGAAGCAACATTACTGAAGTTCATGGAATTGTGCCAGTTTAAGTGGGAACAAAACATGGCCAGCATTTCTCCTTGTTCTCCCCTCTGTACTCTGAACAGGCAGAGCCAAATTTCTCAGAGATGGCCAATACATGACAGAACCTAACGCAAATTGCTGCTGGCTTGGGAGTTTTCATTTTAAAAGTGTCTAAAGATTAATAAGACATTTAAGTGTTATTGAAAATCTAGAGGTTTATGACCTACTCACATACATAGATAAGCATATAACTGACACAATAACATCTTTTTCTTTTTTCTTTTTTTTTTCCCCAGACTATTTCATTCTTTTGCAATGTATCTAGATCAAAAGTTGGGACAAGTCTTTGTTATCTGAAACTATTTTGGGCTTTCCTATCCTCTGGGAGAAGCTGAAAGTCTCATTGTATAATAAGGACTTACATTGCAGTGAATTCCTCTTAAGCCACAAGCATTATACAAAAATTTGCAAATTAATGAAATACTGCTTCTGCTGAGGGTATTTAAACCAAACCACCCAGCAGCATCATGAAAGGGGGGGGGGGGGGGGGGCGGGATGGACACTGAGTGTATGTGAGATCAATTCCATAGCTGAGAAATCCTTTTGCATGGCAGTCACACCTACTCAGAAAGCGAACTATTTCCACAACCAGTTAGTACTCCCCAACCATGCTTTATGGCTGCAGTGTTCTCATTTTCCTTATTTACATGCTGCCTCTGAAAAACTTGCTGCAGTCACCTTTCTGTATTGTAAGTCCAAAATATGTTTGCCAAAGGCTTCCCTCTGAGAACAGTGCCACTGTGGATCATGTTAAGCCTCAATGAATCTAAGAACTGCAACCAAACTCACTTCCCTCAATTCCTTCACTTATGAGAAGTATCAGAAAACAACTGAGGTCCATCAAAAAAGATTGTAGAAAAGAGAAATCTCCAGCAAAGGAGAACGTAACTGTGCCAAAAGGCAAGTGAGCCAAAGCTGAATTTTTTATAGGGCAGATTTTGCTAGATACTGATTCCACAGAATCACTGAATGGTTAAGGTGGGAAGGGACCTCTGTGTCCATCTGGGGATGGACAGATGGACACTGAGTTTCCAAGCAGGGAAACTCAGAGCAGGCTGCCCAGGACCATGTTCAGGCAGCTTTTGGAGATCTCCAAGCAGGAGACTACACAGCCTCTCTGGGCAACCTGTGCCAGGGCTCCAACACCTGCCTAGAACAGAAATGCTGCCTGGTTATCAGAGGGAACCTCCTATGTCCCAGTTTGTACTCGTTGCCTCTTGTCCTGGCACTGGGCACCACTGAAAAGAGCCTGCCTCCATCCTCTTTGCACCCTCCCTTTAAGGTGTTTATGGATATGGATGAGACCCCCCTGAGCCTCCTCTTCTCCAGGCTGAACAGCCCCAGCTCTCACAGCCTCTCCTCACAGGAGAGGTGCTCCAGTCCCTTCATCATCTTGGTGGCCCCATGTCAGACTCTCTGCAGTGCAGATCTCTCTTGTATCAGGGGTCCCAGAACAGGACCCAGCACTCCAGGTGCAGCCTCACCAGTGCTGAGCAGAATGGCAGGATCACCTCTCTTGACCTGCTGATGATAAAGATGAGCTAAGCTTATGTTTGCATGTAAGAGTATTGCAAGCTGAAAACAAAAGAAACTAATGAAAGAAACTGAAAAGCTGGGGCATCTTGAGTAAGAGTATCAAGACTCATAGCTGGTAAATTGCTTGAAAAAAACACAGTACATACAAAGACAATCTTTTCTGATACTGGAGCCCTTTCCAGGAAAATACAGATGTACATTCTTCATGAACAAACAGCTTTTACAATGACTTATCAGTAAGTGCTTGGTTTCTTCATGTATATTTTCTTTAAACATATTTTTCTTTCTGCAAGTCTAGCTCCAGTGATTAAAAAAAAATAAGGAATAGTGTAGATAATAATGTAATTGTTTCCTCAGTCATGTACGTTCAAAATTGTTCAGTAATTCAAATTTTCATCTCAGGGAAAATATATAAAATATAACTAGCTTGAAAAAAATGTTTTTGTTCCCCCAAGTAAGAATTTTTCTATCATTATTCATCCTTTTATTTTGTGTGTGTGTGTGTGTAAAGTATTATGAACACTTTATAAACTGGAATAGATGAATAACATCTATTTTCAATTATACCAGGGTTTTGGACTTAGAGCAGCAATTCCTCCTTGCACAGTAATTTGTTGCCTAAAAGCAGTTTCGCTCTCTAACTGTTATTAAAAAGCAAAAGGTTTTCTCTCACATACACAATTTGAAGCACATCAAATCATTTAAATGAAGAATGATATGCTGAGTATTCTTGAGCAGATTTTTGGATGGTCTTTTTATTGCCTTGTACCCTCAGTGGAATTTCAGTTATCATCATCTACTTTGGAAGCCAAAAATGTGAACTGCGATATCAAGTAAATAGTTAATATTAATTAATCTTCAAGAATTTGGAGTGGAAAATTTTATAAAGATGTTTAAAATCCAAAGGTCAGTAAACAGCAAAATTTTTCAATAATTTAATAGAAAGCAAAGTTTGCTGGTTGATTAAGAGAGACTAGGGGAAGGTGAAATATGCTTGCCAGGAATGAAACGCTTTCACATTTTCCTGCCTGTTAAGGGTAACTGACTGACATCAGAGGCAAAAGGAAATAAACAAACAAGACAGAGTCAATCCCTTGTGGAAACAAAACAAAACAAAGCAAAACAAAACATTTTTTCTCTAATTAAATTGCTCCCCAAAGGAAATACATTCTTCAGTGCAGTGCCAGAGTTTTTCATCTGATAACATTATCCATCGCCTACATCAAGAGTGCAGGAACATTACAGTAAGGACATGTTTAAATATGTAAATTTATAAAATGTTATTTGACCAGAATTAATACTTAGAATAGGAAAGAGCTTGTTCAGCAGAAAATTGTTTGTATTAGCTGGTTGGTGCTCGCTTTAATTTTCTACCCAATGTTTCTCTCCTTTTCTTACTTACTACACATTGGTAAAGGAAATCACAGACATGGTCTCATCAGGATTCTTTGCAAGTAGATCTACCTGTCATCCAGACTGTCCTGGATGCATTTTCTGTGAAGACACAGTGTTTGAGGGAACGTGGGGACTTTAGCTACTCACCTAGAACTTCCAGGGACAGAGCAACTGAACCTATTGATAGCAGTTGATTTCTGCAGAGTTCAGCTCTTTGTTGGAAGCAGGTCCTTCATGAGGAGCTTTTTGCAAGCACGATCAATTTACTCCAAGAAAGCAAAACGTGGTGGCAGAAGATGCTGGGAGCGAATAGGAAAACAAATAAATGTATCCAAGATCAGTGAAGGTCTGTTGCTTATCCTAGCTGGCATATGATGTTGGACCTAGACATTTTGTCCTCAGTCCAAGGAGATTTGAAGCTGTATTTCCCTACCACCAGGTTTTGTAGTTGGCTGGAGTGAGGATATGCCATTGAATCTCTCATCCAATGCAATAAATGGTTCAAAATTCAGGCTGTGAGAAGAAAGAAGAGAACAAGTCATATCTTGACTCTGCCACAAGTGGAGGAGCATAAGTAGAAAGTATAAATTTCCAGTTGCAGTCCCATCTCCTTGCATTGCTGCAGAGTAGCACGTTAACAAGCTAACACAACCTGTTGAAAACAGCTGCTCCTTAAATTAGTTCACCATGTGTTTACCTTCTTCTTTTGTGTGACATGTCACACTATTACAATAGAACCAGGTGGATCCATAAAATAAGATATTTTTATTAGTATTCAGTGACTATTGTAATGTGAAATAGAGAATTTCACAGCATTTCTTCTGACAGGCTGTGATATGTTTCAAGATGTGGTAAATTTTAACAAGACATTACAATATATAACCATAACAATTAAAGACAACTTTATCTTTTTCCAAAACAAGATCTTTATAATTTGTACTTTGGAGGAAATCTGGAAGGCAGTTTTCATTCTGGTTCAAAATAGAGACAGAATACCAAAAGTTTCTGTCAAATAGACACCTTTTTTTAAAACCTCTTCTGAAAGAAGCCAGTGATGGACAATAAACTAATGCTGTAGATATGATCTAAGTCTACTGCAGAATCCATGATGGCCTCAGTTCTTCTTCCATCCTTGATAGATCTCTCTCTTCCCACTCCTCTCTAGTATCTGCGTAGGCTTCCTTCTGCTGCAACTCAAAGGAGACAGAGCTAGAAGCAGAGCACACACCTGCTCCCTCCTCCCCAGGGGCTCATTCCCTTCCTCAAGCAGTGCCGCTGAGCATTTGAGATTAGCAGTCTCAGGAAGTGAGGACGGTAGAAGCTTGCAGAGCAGAGATAGTCCTGCACATCAGTCTGGATGGGGCTTTGAGCAACCTGGTCTGCTGGGAGGTGTCCCTGCCCATGGCAGGGGGTTGGAATTACATGACCTTAAAGGTCCCTTTCAACCCAAACTATTCCATGATTCTATGATTCTAAGATTCTGTGATTTCATGATTCTATGATTTAGAAAGTGGATGAGAAACAGGGAGACCCTACCAAACTTCTGCAGCCCTCACCATGAGATGAAGTTCCATAGGGATTTTTTAGTGTCTCAGCAAGTTTGGGCAGGGAAGGAAGAACAGAAAGAGAAGGCAAACTGTGCTCACAGCCAGAGGCGTCTAAAACGCTATTGAACTGCTTCTAAGACTGTTAGTATGATTAGTAAATACATAAATATATGTATATCTCAGAAGAGTTTGAACAATATCACCTGCTGCACTAATGGAAATATTCACTTCAAGCTGAAAGCAGCCATCCATTAGCATGCAGCAATCATCTGCTATGCACTGGTCAGCTAAGTGTTCCCCAGGATATACTGCAAGGCAGCAACCATGCCTGGATGTGCATGCTGAGCACCTGCGTGGTCACCACATCCCTCAGGACACAAAAATAGGTACTCACTGAGTAGTGCTAATATTGAGCAGTGCTACAAGAGTTCAGCCCATCTTCCAGGCAAATCTACATACCAAATGAGAACTGTTTGTATAGCCACAGTCCTAGACCTACAGTCCTGTTTCACAGAAATTCATAGGATGTGTGTTTATGCATGTATAAATATATATGCATTTGCTGAAAGTATTATCTCATTGTTATAGCCACAGTGAACCAAACTATTCTGATGATAAGTTGAAAAACAGCTACCGTAAAAGGCATCTTAAAGATCCTGATTGCATTTTATATTTTTATCCATTTATTTTTTGTCCCATACTGTTTGAAAGCACCATTATTTTCGATTTTAAGTGCCTAATAGGAACACTTTTTAAATCCATTTATTTTTTTATGATCGTCGTAACTATAAAAATATATGCAATCTATCTTCTTAAATAAAGGACTCCCAGTGCTTAGAAATAAAACTATTCTCATCAAACATAAAAAAAATCTGCACCTACCACAGAGAAACTCTCATTCTTTCTGGGGAGTGTTTTGATGGTTTACCTGTTGTTCTATATAACTTCTAAGTGATAGAATTCACAATTGTCTATTGAATGCCAAGACAACATTTGACTTTAGGTTTCCCATTGAGCTTTACTCTTTGTCTTTCATTCAGAAATGAAAAACTGGTATTTAGAAGCCTTATTGTTCAGAGAAAGTAAATAGCCACATATCCTGAGGAACAGCTCTTGCTCACGCAGCCTCCCTTCTGCAGGATCAAAGACAGCACGAATGACTTGCATGTGTATGCAAGTAATTTTTATTGAAATAAAAATAAAAAAGTAATAATAAAAAAGCAGTTGGAGATTTGCAACAGTGCTCTGCATTAATTTACACAACTCATATAGCATATCCGCTTTCTAAAAGCATGAATAATTGACAAAGTACTGGTGTTATATTAACATTTATAAGCACCGTCTTTGTTGCCCTTTTGTCACTTGCATTACTTTAAGCTTGCTGAGACAATGATATTTCAAAGGTCTGTCAGACGTGCATTGAAGTGTGATCAATACAATTCTAATTTAGCTGTATATCTCTCTTGCTTTGATTATCAAACAATATAAATGAAAGAAACATAAGGGAGTCATAAACTGATGTATAACAAGTGCCTTTATCACACCATATAAAAAAGAAAGGAAACCACTACAACATAACTTTCAGAGGCTGTTTGTTATTTAACATGTTTGTTACATTAAAATTTGTCTTTCTGTTATTTCAATGAACTAGAATGAAGTAACCCTGAACACTACAAGAAACTTCCTAGAAATGTTAATTCCTTGGGGTAACCTAGCCTAGGGGCTGGAAAGTTTATTTTTGCATTGGTTTTATTCCAGAGATAACAAAGCTAACATAATGTGGAAAAGGTCTGGCAATATTATATCTAAATAGGCATCACTGGTTTACACTGAGATTCATATGTTTATGTTTTAAAAACACACTCACACGAAACATTGTCAGTGAGTGAATGCACCAGAATGACAGAAGTGTGTTATGCATCTAGGCAACCACTCCTGTTCAGAGCATAACCCAGCTAGCATAACCCTGTGACATTCCATCTTCTCCAAAGATAGGAAAGAAACAAAAGAAATGGACCGAAATGCAGGAAGTAAATATCAAGTGTATCAAGTGCACTAGGGGTATAAGCCCACCAGCACCACCACGTTCTTTCTCAAGCATGGCACTGAAGGATTTAGAGGAGGACAAAGTGGCTTTGGGGAGTTTTGCAGCAAGCTCCTTTTAGCAAGAAAGGCAAAATGGGAAGAAGCCCAGTTGCTGCCTGCTGATGAATTTGCACATGGACTGAGAAAGAAGGCTGGCGATTCACATTGTGATAGCAAATGAGAGGTAATAACTACCAAGGTAATTCACAGCCTAAGTATTTTATGTGTGATGTGTCAGTGAAAAGGAGCAATTTACCCCAGTGATTTATAAAGAAGAATTTTCCATTTGAAGAAGGACACTTCATAAATCAGTGTCAAAACCCTAGTGGTGCCAGGGACAAGTCGCACTATCTTCCCATCCAGTCAGGGAAAGGAGATTAGTGATATATCCCTAATCTTTCAACCTTCATGTAATGCAGGGAACTATTATTGTTTTTCCTAATCGTAAGGTGGTCAGAGCCATAGGAACCTAGATAAGCAGGCAAAAGACAGCTGCAGGGCTTATTTTTGTTTTGTTTTGTTTTCCTATGGGACTAATACCCATGGCTCTTTATGTCAGCAATTTAGCAGACGAAGGCAGTTTAAAAATAAAATAGAAAAAAACTAATTTGACTGTGAGACAATTAAACAACAACAACAAACTACAAACACCTCTATATCTGTTTTTAGATTCAGACATCTTAGACATCAAAGACTTTGGAGCAGAGACTGGAAACCTTATTGCTGGATTTCTCCCCCTTGGCTTGGAGATTTATCTCGTGCCCTTCAGTATCCTAAAATGAATACATATGTACATAACTGCATGGGATGAAAGGCACTGCCCCCTGCACAGACTGCCCAACAGCCTGATGGCCAGCATGCCCTCCTGCGTAGCACACATGGGAGCTTAATTCCCTGAGGCTGAGGGCTACCTCCATTGATAATGCCCCTTCATCTTGCCTGTATGCTCTTATTATCAAGAACAGATATCATCTTATTCTGCATTTGAAAGCACAAATATCCTATAGCATTTTAAAAAGTTCCCAGTTTGATAAGAGTTCTGAGAAGACCTACCAGGTGTAGCCCAACTGCAGTTAAAATTTTCAAATAATGGGACATGGGTGAGAACTTGTAATGAGCAGCTCAATACCTGCTGAAAACAAAGGCCTGAGTAGGCACATAACTTTCAAGACACTTGAGA